>NW_005842930.1:206760-228215 GCF_000455745.1 Alligator sinensis
CCTAGGCAGTAGGTATGCTGGACATTTTTCCTCCCTAGGTGCAGCACTTTGCATTTCTCCTTGTTGAATTGCATTCTGTTGTTTTCCGCCCACATGTCCAACCTGCGGGACCCCACAGTCCACACCCTTCCAAGTCAATACCGACCCATCCACTACAACTCTCTGGGTATGACCCTCTAGCCAATTCACCACCCACCAGACTGTGTAGTCATCTAACTCACAGCCTCTTAACTTGTTCACCAGTATGGGGTGGGATACTGTATCGAAGGCTTTCCTGAAGTCTAAGCAAACGACATCAACCCCTACTCCTGTGTCAGGTGTTTTGTAACCTGGTCATAGAAAGAGACTAGATTAGTCAGGTATGATCTACCTGCTACGAACCCGTGCTGGTTTCCCCTCAGCATAATTTTTCCTGCCGTGCTCTCGCAAATGTGAGCCTTGATAATTTTTTCAAAGACTTTGCCTAGGATGGAGGTGAGACTGACTGGCCTATAGTTGACTGGGTCCTCCTTCCTCCCCTTCTTGAAAATGGGAACCACATTGGCCCTTTTCCAGTCCTCCAGGACCTGGCCTGTGCGCCATGAGCGTTCAAATATTCCCGCCAGTGGCTGCGCAATGACGTCATCCAGTGCCTTCAGTACCCTCGGATGGAGTTCATCCGGGCTTGCCGATTTAAACGCATCCTCCCCACCCTCCTGTCATGTGTGGACAACTTTTCTATTCCCTGATATCTACTACCTAGGAAGTGGTTCTGAAACAGTCCATATTATATATATCATTATATATCTATAGATATAGATATAGATATAGATATAGATATATCATTTGGGATTTTCTTTATCAGTGAAAACCAGGATCCCTGTTCATTAAGTACCTCCATTCCATTACTTTCTACCTCCCAGCTTCATTTTCCCAGGCCCCCCAACTCATCTGTCATCCCCACCTAGAGTAGGGGTAGAAGCCTGTCTTGGCTCGCAAGCCCTGTAGTGGCAACTCATAGCTGTTGCTTCAATCATGCCCCTGCTTGCCAGCTGTCCAGTGGCAAGTCACAGCAGTTAAGGTGAGAAACAGTCAGAGAAGGCCTTTAGCCATCACATCTGACTACTCTAAACTCAATCTAACACTAACGACAATCAACATTTGAACAGCTCAAAATGCAACATGTAACAAGGCTCTTAGATAAACTCTGGCTCTGATGGCCAAGCTTAAGTATTTGTCTTTGTTCAATTCCATTCTTCTATAGAATTCTTGAAGATCAGAATTCTTGCATATGACCATCTTCCCCTCTAATGTATATCTATTTGACCAGAGGAGCATCTTTACTGACCCATTTACGACTAGAGGAATATTTGCATCCTTTCAGACATGGATACTACCAGTCCAACCTGACAATTCTAATCAAGTACTGTTTGAATATAAGCTTATTTATCCTGGAAAGCAATTCCCCTTCCTAAGCTCTTGTCACCTCACTTCAGCACCTAATGTGTATAGCTAGCCAAATGTAAATAATCAGTGTTTATTTCTGCAAACCATTTGAGCTTTGATCCTCTAGACATAAATGGCCTTTGTCCCTCCAGAAGTCTTATCTTCTCTCTTTAACTGGCTATCAAACACAGGTATAGGACTATGTCTATATCAAGCATCATAATTCACACAAACAAATGAATAACAGTCAGGCATAGCTTATCTTTAGATGTTTATAGACCCCAAACACACTATACCAGTAAAAATAATTCATGGAAACATGCACCACATCCCATAAATATCCCTAAATATAATGAGTTTGTGATACGTCCCCATGAACACCCTTAATTGAATTATAGATATAGGACTAATCATCCAACTTTTTCTGTGCAGGGCCAAATTTCATGCACACTGGGAGCATCTACAATTGTGGATTTAAGGTGCTTTAGCCTAATTTAAGGTGCATTAAGAGTGCGCATCTGCATATGTGCAACCTTGATGTGCCTTAAAACTGGTGAATTTAAGCTAATTGTGCCTAATTTGATACCAAAAGCAGGTATCAAATTTAGGTGTGAATAGTTAATGAAAATGTAGATGCCTTACAGAGAATTAACACATTCACTTTACTGCCCAGATACTATACTGTCCACTATACTGCCCAGATACTATACTATTCACTTTACTGCCTGGGCTATAAAACCTTTCAGCCATTTTGTGCCTTGGGGAACACAAATCAGGTACCCCACCATTCTGGGACTCAAACAGGGACCGAGTCTGTTGTACATAGTTTTCAGTTTTGGAAGACTTTTTTTACTGTTATTGGGTGGGGAGGGTGATGGAGGGGCTCTCTGTGTTGGGGAGGGAAGGGTTGAAGGGGGCTGGGGAGAATGGGGGTGGAGGTTGTGAGGGGATGGGGGAGATGATCTGGGTGCCATGGAGGATGGGGGATGGTGCTCCTGATCTGGTGGCTGCAAGGGGTACAGCAGGCATGATTCAGGCCACTGTGAGATGGCAGTAGGGGGCAGAATGCCTCCTAATCTGGTGGGGCAGTGGTGGGGAATGATGGGCCCAGTGAAGGCTTGGGAGTGAATGGTAGGCAAGGTGCTATATTACCATGTAGCCTAGATTTCATACATTTCATAGACATTAGGGCTGGAAGGGACCTCAGAAGATCATCGAGTCCAGCCCCCTGCCCAAAGGGCAGGAAGTTAGCAAGGGTCATAGGATCCCTAAAAGATAGACATCCAAATGTCTCTTGAAGGTGTTCAAGGTAGGTACTTGAACTATGTCCGGCGGCAGTTTATTCCAAACCTTGGGGCTCGGACAGTAAAGTAGTTCTTCCTTATGTCCAGCCTGAAACAGTGCCGGAGGAGTTTGTGACTATTCAATCTTGTCATTCCTTGGGCACTCTGGTGAACAGACATTTCCCCAGATCCTGGTGAGCACCCCTGATAAACTTATAGGTGGCCACCAAATCACCCCTGAGCTTGCGCTTTTCCAGGCTGAAGTGTCCCATAGCTCTCAGCCTCTCATCAGAAGGTCTGTTTTTCTGATCTCTTATCATGTGTGTGCACCTGTTCTCTGGACTCTCTCAAGCTTCTCAACATCCTTTTTGAATTGTGGAGCCCAAAACTGGACACAGTACTCCAGATGTGGCCTCACCAGGGCCGAGCACAATGGGAGAATGACATCCTGGGATTTGCTCGAGAAGCATCTATGGATGCAAGCCAACATTTTGCTTGCTTTACTGGCTGCAGCATTACATTGAAGGCTCATGTTCATCTTGTGGTCAATCATGACCCCCAAGTCCCTTTCGTCCATAGTGCTAGGCAGTGTAGCATTGCCGAGGCTATAAGCATGCTGTGGGTTTTTCCTCCCAAGGTGGGGAACCTTGCATTTTTTGGTGTTAAATGCCATCAGGTTCTCATCTGCCCATTTCTTGAGCCTGTCGGGGTCAACCTGGATTGAGCTCCTGTCCTCAGGTGTGGATGCTTTACCCCAAAGTTTGGTGTCGTTGGCGAACTTGGCCAGTCCGCTTCTGATACCAATGTCCACATCATTAATGAAGATGTTGAACAATATAGGCCCAAGGACAGAACCTTGAGGGACCCCACTGGTCACAGGGCACCAGAATGATTGACTTCCATCAACCACCACTGTCTGGGTCCGACCACATAGCAATTCACCAGTCAGCAGATCATGAAGAAGCGAGGCCACAGTTGGCCGGTTTTGCCAAGAGGTGACCAAATTGAAGGCTTCTTTAAAGTCAAGATATATGATATCAATCTCTTCACCCTTATCCAGATGATAGGTCACCTGGTCATAAAAGAAAATAAGATTGGTCAAGCAAGACCTACCTGTAGCAAACCTGTGCTGGCTACCCTCAAGATTTTGCCATCGGCCAGTCTGTTGAGAATGGTCTCTTTGATAATCTTTTTTAGGACTTCCTCGGGATAGAGGTCAGGCTTATGGGCCTGTAGTTTCCTGGATCCACTTTCCTCCCCTTCTTGAAGATAGGCATCACGTTGGACTTCTAGTCTTTGGGCACTTCACTGGAGCATGAGGAGTTCTTGAAGATCCATGCCAGGGGCTGGGCTATGATGCTCGCCAGCTCCTTGAGTACCCTGGTGTATAAGCTATCAGGGCCGGCTGACTTGAAGGTATTCAGTTTCCTCAAGGTGTTCCTTCACAAGGTAAGCATTGAGAGAGGGTAAGGAATCTCCCTCACCCAGGCCTTCCTCTCCCATACTGAGCAGGGGCGTCCCTTGGGACTGGTGAAAGACTGACCCAAAGTACCCATTTAGCAAGTTGGCTTTTTCATGAGTGTCAGTTGTCAGCTATCCCATCTGGTTTAGCAGGGGTCCAATGTTGCCCTTGCTTTTCCTCCGGCCCCCCACATATCTAAAAAAAGGACTTTTTATTGTCCTTGATACTTGTAGCCAGTTGGAGTTCAGTTGCAGCCTTTGCTTTCCTGGTTTGGTCTCTGGAGGTCTAAACTAGTGCAGAATATTCCTCCTTGGAGGTGGATCACATCCTCCATCCCTTGTAGGCCTTTCTTTTTAGATGCAGGAGGTGTGTTAGTTCCCTGGAGAGCCAAGGGGGATGCTGTGCCCTTTTGCTGCCTTCTCTGAGATGGGATAGACTTTGCTTGTGCATCAAAGATTGCTCCCTTAAGGAGCAACCACTCATCCTGAACTCCCCTCTCCTTAGGGTTGAGTCCCTTTAAGGCCTCACTGACAAGCCTCCTGAGCTTGTCAAAGTCAGCTTTCCTGAAGTCGAGGACTTCTGTATTGCTGACTAACTTGCCAGCTTTACAGCAGACGGTGAAGGTGATCAGCTCGTGGTCACTGTCACCCAGCTTCCCTTCTATCATTAGGTCACTGATGAGGTCATCCCCCATTGCCAATACCAAGTTGAGTAGTGTTTTACCTCTCATCAGCCCATAGACTTCTTGCTTCAGATAGAAGTCATTCACGCACGTAGGAAAACTGTGACCATTCAGATTTGGCCGAGAGCTCTTCCCATGAGAGGTATGGGTAGTTAAAGTCTCCCGTGACAACCATGGACCGGGAGAATGCTGACTTGGCCAGTTCCTTGGTGAACTCCCGGTCAAGCTCTTGATCCTAGAATGACCACATGGTAGTGTAACATAAGCTGGGTAACAGAGATCACAGATAAACTTACCCCAGTGTGTGTCATTTTAAGATGCCTAAAGGGTACTTAAAAATAATTCAGTTTCCTAATATGTAAACAATCCTGGCATTAAGAGTTCTCTGAGCCACCGAAAATTAATGTATAACAAAGCTGAAGGGAAGTTTCCCAGAACTCCCAAATAATTTAGCTCACTCGGACCTCCCAAATAATTTAGCTCCCTCTTTCCCAGTAGCTCTTTTTTTTGAATGTTATGGGACATATTATGAAAACAAACAGAAATAAGTCTTTCATAGTGTTAAACATACTCTTGATTTGGATAGCAAAAAAAAAAAAATACAGAGGGTGCATCTACACATCCACTTTAATGTGCAAAAGCCTATTCTACTGTGCATTATAGTGTAAAAAATTCTACTTGTAAGGTAATGTACAATGTGTCACCTAAAAAATATGTACTTGCACTACTATGCAATAGTGCACCCTAACGCACATTTATTTAGGACATCATATTGGAGGTACTAAATTTAATGCACATTAGGAAGAGCTCATTAATGTATGTGTAGACATGCCCAGAGCCAGATATCTAAATAAAACACTCCTATACATTGTCTTTCCTCCATTTCCTTCCCCCACCTCCCTCCAGGGGGGTGCTTAGTTCCAAAACATTTGGGAGTCTAGGATCCCTTATCTTCTTTTTTTCCTAAAAGATACATTTGAATTGAATGCAGCAAATAATGCAATAAGGCCATACTTCAGTAAGCAATTACACAAAATAGTGAATAGTTGATCCTTAATTGATTACCTTCCATTTTGTTGAATTTTTTAGAAAAAAAAACCCCAAAATGATGCAACTCTAATCTGGATATGTACATGGATGCTGAATTAACCTTGCATGGGAAGTATAAGTGTTAAGCATATCTTTTTTGATAAAATGTAGCTTTTTTTTTTTTTAATGGAGGAATATATTTTGTCCTGTCATCATAGTAACATCTGCTTTATTTGAGAGAAAGCCATTTGGAGACTGTCAATTTCTTGTCCCTCATCAATCTATACACCTCTCTGCTATCTCAGAGGACAACCCAGTCTCTAAATTTGGGATAGTGCAAAAAGCTACCGAGCAACTATTTTTTCTACTATAATTCATGACACCTTGGCCATTTTTATAAGTGCTCCGAGGGGGTGAGGAGGGGTGACTTTAGAGTGGGTCTGACAGTGGCCACAGAATCTGTTGTATCAGCATTCCCACACTTCAAAATGGTGGTAGAGGTTCTTTTAAGTAAAGCACATCAAATGAGCTTTAGTTAAAGTGCCGCCACTGCCATTTTGAAGTGCATGGACACTGATACATGAGATACACAGGCTTCTGGAGGCATGCTAATTAGCGTGTTCTAGCAGACTCAGTTAATTTAGTCTGCTCCAACACGTAATTGTAGCATGTTGGAGGAGCTTCCCCACACATCTACAGGTACCTCTTCTTTCCATATATAAACTTGCCATTTGAGAACCATGGGTTAGGGTGGGCATTGGGAGAAAATGCGTTCCCTCTACCATCCATAACAACTTCTGAGTCCTCAATTTAGCTAGCTGGGTTTTAGGGATTTTAGTAAGCTTCCCTGAAGCCTAAGAAACTAGACCTTGACTGCTAATAAATTATATGCATTATAAAAAAATAAGCTAGCTAATGTTTGTGCAATGCTTCATGTACAAAGACCAATTTCAGTTAAATAATGATAGTGAAATCCATGTATATAACAGAAAAATAAATTGATGATTTCTGTCTAAAAGGAGATATTTTCTAGTACTCAAGGGAAGCAGTTTATTTTTAAATGGAAGTTCTGTATCTAGAAATCTGGAAATGAGTAAGGCCTCTAGCATTTCCTTTTAATATTCTTTATCTTTAGAACAGTGATGTCCAAAATGAAATGATGGTTATATTAATGTCAGCTGCCTGCTAGAACAGTCAGCCTACAACAATAAAAGGCACACAAAGACATTTTCAAATGTTCAGATGAAGAGAAAAACACACTAAAGGCAAGACAAAATATGAATAATAAGAACAAGAAAGGGAAACAGTTCTCACAAAGATTTTCAGTCCAAGGAAACTAACAATATCACAAGGTGACCCTATTCTTTTCCTATTTATTCCATGTAGGCAGTTTTTGAAGCATCAGAAGCACTCATTTTGGATACAGCTATTTGAAAATTTTCAACACAAAGCAAAACTACCAAGATTTAGCCTTCACAGGGTGTTTACAAAGATATAATATAAAGGCATAAAAAGTGATCTGTTATTCTTTGTTTTGCCATAAGCCAGTAGCAGTGTTCACTGGTTCAAAGACTGTGTGCTGTCCGAAAAGAAAAAGAAAAAAAAAGAAAGAAAGAAAAAAAGAAAGTCTATCAGGGGTAAAAAGTAAATTGCACATAGAGAAAATGTCAAATCTTCAGTTCTCAAACAAAGCTTGAAAAAAATACTTTTACAAATGTAACAAGTCAGGGCTTGTGGCTGGGATTCTTAACACCTGCCCCATTACTCACTTTCCATGTTCCAAGGCTATTCTGTTTCCCATACTATTTTCTTGGAGCTACATGAGGGAAAGTTGTATGGCATAATTCCAGATCCGCTGACCATACCTCTGGCATACCCTACTCCTCTTCATGAACCCAAACAAAACACAGCCCCATAGCACGCAAGAAGACACTGTCTGTGCGCTGTTTTGTTGTTGTTGTAGATACAATATTCATTAAGCACTATTTTTTTCTGGGAAACATCAAATTACATTCTTTAAAAGTACACAGTGAAAATATGTCAGTGAAATCATACCTCTGCAAGGTAACTCCATGGCTTTTATAGATACATTCTCTCTCCAGATAGAGAGAGAGAGAAACATATTAGTGGCGTTTCATTTTAATCATGGAAAAATGTGGACTTTAGGCGACTTTTTAAAACTAAAATTTGAGGGGGGGGTTTTGTTTAAATCAGAAAAAACCAGGATCCCTGCTGATAATAATTCTATGATAAAACAAAATAATTCCCCTACCCAATGTGTGCTGGTATCCCTTTTCTCTCCCGCTCAACTTTATTTCACTATGAGACCTTTTAAAAAAAAAATTCCTTTAAATCTTCTGCTTAATCCCATGACAGAGAGATAACTTTTAGCACTTTTCAGGCTGTTTTACCTTGTAATAGTGTTTCTTCCCATAACAGGTAGCCACATTTGGAACCAGCAGTCTCTCAAGTTTGAGCTGACTTGTTATAGAAAGAGAAGGAGCTGCTAAGAAATAAGTGTTTTCTATTTCCTTTGGAATGGCTTGGCTATTGAGAATATAGTAAAGGTCATACTTTAAATGGAATATTGGACTCCAGTAGTAGAATTTGTCTGATAGGAAAGTGCAGTGGGAAGTGTAAGCAGTGAAAGCCACAGATCTAAGGATCAAATAATGTGTTTGGGTGGAAATGAGAAATGTTGCTGCTTTTAATGGTACATATTTTGTAATTGTTACGCTAATGAGTTTTTAAATATCAGAGCATGAAGCCCAGATCATTGGGTGGTGGGGTTTGGTTTTTTTTGGTTTTTGTTGTTTTTTTTTTTTTTTTTTCCTTTAGACCCACATCAAATGTCTGATTCAACTCAAATTAAGCTAAAATATTTTAACCTGGGAAAATTTTATTAAATTAAAGGTAAATTTTCAAATCACCCTGTTGTGGGGGGAGGGGAATAAAATAAAAGGGTTTTGTTTGTCTGTTTGTTCAGTTTTGGAAAAGTTTTCTAATATCCTTTAGGCAAAGTATATATCACAAGACCTTTGGGATAAAAACACAAAGTTATTTTATTTCTCCCTGTCTATGATATATGGCATTTTGAGAGGAGTTCCTAAATTTGGAGTTAATTCTTTTGGAAGTTTTTAATCTTAAAAATGGTGCAGGGTATCAGTTCACTGGCCCATTAGCAACTCCTGCAGATCTTCTAGGCAGAAGTGCCCAGGTTCAGAGAATAAGAAATTTGAACACAGCTTTGAAGAAATGTGGGAATCATTGTAGTAATCAGGAGATCAATCCAATATATGCACATTAACACAGCTTGCATCTGCAATGTAATTTTATTTGCATAGTTCTTGGAGAGTGAGTAGTTCCATATGATAGCAGTATTGTTCCTTTACTACTTTATCAAAAGCCTAAGGACATTCCCATTAAACTCCTTAATAGAAATATAACAATCAATAAATGAATAAGGAAAGCAAGACTTTGAAAATCTGTTGAAACAAAGAAATAAATAAACAAATCATCCCTTCCCCAAACAAACATTTGAAACCCTTGGGCATTTAAAAAAAATGTAATCTTAGAAAATAAAACTTCAGAGAAATGCATTCCAGACCTGACACCAGAGGGATGTTGGTCAGCTTCCTATTCTATATTGTGTTGGTTTTCTCTATTAAGTTTATTTTTTATATTTTTCCATAGAACTTGAGAAGTACACAGCTGCAGGTATGTTAAATTTAGAAATCAAATTTAAAAAATACCAAATATATTTCTATAAAAATCATGTAAAGAATATTAGTTTCATACACATGCATGTCTGATAAGTTACATTCTTAACCACTAAATTATTTTTTTCATGTCAGTGCTATAATCTAGTTATCTTGGAAATGAAGTTTGCAGAACCCCTCAGCAGTTTCTTAAAGGAGGAGTCGCACTGTATAATGTATATATATATTTAACCTGTATAAATACCTGCTTTTCCATATGAGGAAGCTTTTTACAGTCTGTCCCTTATTAATAATATGGGCTTCACCTTCACTTAAGCTAAATTATCTGAATTGTTATAGTTTTCCTATACTCCAGTCCTCTTGTAATTATTTTTTTTTTCCTGTGTGATTTCTATTATTATAGGGCACAAAATGATTAAAAAACATTTAGGTCAACTGAATTAAAATCACTGGAATGGCTAGAGGTGAAGATCATATATGACCTTTACACCCTCCTCATCACAGAATATAACAGAAGATAGTATAACCCTATTTATATTCAAAGGTGCCTAAGGGCTGCTTGAACTTATGCTTAGTTTTCCATGCTTTAATTAGTCTTTCCAACAACAAAGGATTTTAGGAGTCCTTTTTTGTGAAGGATACCTCATACATAAACCATCTGAGCTGGGGCATAGCTACTATATTAGTATTGCCTATTATTACCTAGTACAATGATTCTCAACTAAAGTGCCACAGCATCCTGAGGTGCTTTGAGATCCTTTCAGGGGTTCTGCAGGGTGTCATGTAATATTAGCACAGTTAATGTGTAAATAATATTTTCATACCCAACAGAAAGATTTCAGATAAGAATTTACAGTGTTAGAAACATTTCACCTGTTGTGTGAGTTCTTTGCAACAGATGAATTGCTTTGTAGTCAAAAAAGTGACTGAGAACTAAGAGCTAGTACTTTTCCAGAGGTTCCCTGAGTCTATTGATGGTTATCTTGAGTCAAAAAAGGTTGCAAATTGGCTTAGAACTGTCTTTGTATCAGAACTTTCATAAAGCTGGTTAAACCAGCTTCATCCCTTCGTAGGACTAGCTGCAAGAAATTGAGCTGTGCTTATTTAAAGGAGCTGAGGACATGTAAGTAGTAAATGAGCTGGTCAGATGTGTAAGTAGTATGTATAAGAACTTTCTATGTAACGACCCTGAATTGAACATGGCCCTCAATAATTAGATTCTATACCTATAAAATGTATTAATTTGTTCTACCTAGGTTTCTGATTCCCAGATCCTAACTCTGGCCTGGCATTTAGCTCCTGATTTGTGGTTTTTGACCTCCTGCCCCTACAATTCTTAGTTACTTGCCCCGCCTTACCCACTAAGTCAACCAGCCAAGTGGACCATGACCCCCACTAGTCTCTGCTTCCCCCGTCCCTCTTAACCTTGTTGTGTGCTGGCAGGCTTCATCCTAGCTTGGATCATAGGGCATGGCTCCAGTGTAGTCTTCGTAGCAACATGCAGGCTGCATGTTGTTGCTATGGGGCTATGCTCAGTGCCCAAGCTGCAGTCTGCATGGATCCTGATGGTGCAGAGCAAGACTAAGTAGGGAGGGAGAGGGGCAGATGGATAGCAGAAACTGCAATGGAGGAGGCCATGGGGAGGGAAGAGGTTACAGGGGAGAGATAACAGTGCAAGGATGGGGAGTAAGGGGGGGTGGGCAGGCAGAAGCTGCAGCTATGGCCCTTGTAGGTGCTAGAGCCTGAGCCACAGCATCTGCCTACTCTCCCCGCCAGGTCTTTTTGCCCCATGGTTAATCAGAGGAACTCATCTTAGAATCATATAAATACAGTATTTGTGCTATTCTCACCGCCCCCCACCAGTAACAGCAACAATATAACAGCACATTCTCTACTGAAACTCTACTGTTCTAGTGAGTATTTCCACACGGACACTTTAAGCTACAGTAATGAGCTACAAATAGGTTTATCATAACAAATTAAACAAATTAAGGAAAACAGCAATATATACTTCCAAGACGTTCATTATGGGAAATGCATTATTTTTTACTAATGCTGCTATTAATTTACATTGTAAATTCCCTAATACATACTTAAAAACCATTTCTACTGCTCTGTATCAATTAATAATTTATGGTCCTTCTGGTGTGTTGTTTAGGTTTATTTAATTGGCTATTCAGTTGAGTGTACTGAACTGCATGGAAATAAGGGGGGAAACATTAGTTTAAGATTAAAAGCTTTTGACCAACAGGAATCTGAAAACTGTCACAGTGACACATAGAATACTACAGGTTTCCCTTAGAACAAGTTTATAATATTGCTCCTGCAGAAACAATTAATCTCAGCTCTTGGGAAACACAAAAATGTAGAAGTCCTTTTTTAATATAAATCAAACAAAAAGAGTGTAAACAAATCTTGTTAGCAAATGCAGACACTTTTTTTTGTAAGCAACATCCTATTTTGTCAGATGCTATGAACATTTCATATTGAACAGTAAAAGAAAAACACTTTCCTTGCTCCCTGTGCCCCCACACTCCTACCCCCAATATTGGCAAAGTTTCACTTTCCTCATAGGTTTTGTCTTTTGGCATCCATTTTAATCTTCTCTGTACTGCCCTGTTTGCCTACGTATGTCTTAAAATGTACACCCTAAAATTGGATCCAGTACTTCAGCTGTGGCCTTAAACATAAACATAAAACACAATAATCATCTCCTATGTTTAACAAAATGACACTCTGATTAATAAATCTCAGAATAATTGCACTTTTTTTGTAAGACCATGACACTGTTAACTCATTTAATTTACAATCCACTCTAACCCACTCACTCTTTTCTGCTGTATTGTGAACTCACCATTTTGTATTTATTTATTTGATTTCACTTCCCTAAGTGTAACACTGTATTTGATTTTTGCTGAATTTTGTTGGGTTGAGTTCAGAAAATATTTCTAATTTTTCAAATGTATCTTGAATGCTAAACCTATCCTTCAAAACGCTTACAACCGTACCCAGATTTATAGCATCCACAGTGTAAATAATTGTAAAGTCTTCCCTCTATTCTGTTACCTATGTTAATGAACATTTTGAAAAGAATCAACCCTAGGTCAGATGCCCCCCGCCAGCCCAAGCAGGTAAATCTACAGGCAGCTGGTGTCAGTGCCCCAGGAGCAGCCGACACCAGCTGCCTGTAGCCACTGGACTGCACCATGCCCAGAACCCCCTAGGGCTCTGCCTATCCCCACTCACCCCAGCTCCTGCTGCAGCAGCCCCAAGAGTGGCTGATGCCAGCTGCCTGTACCCACTGGACTGCACAATGCCCTCGTGTAGGCAGCTGGTGTTGGCTGCTCCTGGGCCTGCTCCATTTAGGGCTGGGGCGAGTGCTGCCCGAGGCTTCACCTGCCATGCTGCCCGGGGCTCCACTTGTCTGCATTCATGCTACCCAGTGCTGGAGTGGCCCCAGGAGCAGCCAACACCAGCTGCCTTTGCCAGGGCATGGAGCAGCCAGGAGCAGAGGTGAGTTTGGACAAGCAGAGCCCAGATGCAGGGTTGGGGGGTGGCAGGCAGACAGCTGGCATCAGCCACTCCCAGGGCTGTTGCAGCCAGGGCTGAGTTGAGTGCTGCTCTGTTCCCTCTGCTTGTTGCTTTGTGCAGTCCTGGGAGTGGCATCCCTCCCCCACACCCCTTCCCTAGTCCCAGCCTCACTCCCTTCCTCACCACCATGGGAACCTATCCCTATTTGTTACATTGTAAAGTGGATTCACTTTATGCAAATTTGATTTATGCGCCATTCTCCAGGAATGCATGCACTGCATAAATTGAGGGAAACCTGTATATAGAGCATTGCTTTGAAGAAAAAAAAAAAAACAACAAAACACTCCTTAGGAACTGAGATAAGCATTTGTAAATATTAATCCCTGCAAGGAAAACTCAGTTGCATTTTTTGTAATACAATAGAGGATATCAGGCACAAAGTAACACTTTTATAAAGTCAAATGTGCTAACAACACCTCATCATGACTGCATCTACAGGTGCATTATATCTGGTAGCAGTTTACTCATGAGTAAAGTACTTGTGAGTAAATATTCCCAGGCAGGTGTCTACACATGTAGGGAAGTGGGATCAGATTTGCTGCTAATGCTAGCAAACTGCTCTCATTTCCTGGGGCCACTACCCAGGAGTTGGCAGGAAGCACCTGGCCAGAAAACAGCTGTCTCCTGGCCAAGGCTGGGAGTTGTTCCCTGTCTCTGGGGAGCTCTATCACAATAAAGTATCTTATGTAGATGCACCCACTAAGTATCAGGTCATTTATGGCTCCTGGAAGAGCACTTTAGATAAACTGCAACAATGTAGCAGTTCTTAAAACGGGCTTACTGTTGCCTTCTAATTACTTTCAACCTCTGTTAAGGGGCTGTCAAATGTAAAGACTGTGTATAGCCAGTGTCCCCTGCTGTGATGGTCAATGATCATCTAGTAACCCTTAATTTAAATTTAAAATTTGATTTGAACTCTGTGATGCTATTCAGTTAACACAGTTTAGAAAATGCTGAGCACATCTACAAACAGCCTATGAGGCCATGCAAGGATGATATTTGGCAAAAGCCTCTGATAATATTTTCTAAGGATTTTCTACAATATAGAATCATAGAAAATTAGGGTTGGAAGGGGACCTCAAGAGGTCAATATTTTGCTATTCTATTCCATTCAGTGAGAAATAAGAGCATGGCATATCCATTTTATATCAACATAATTCAATAAATTATTGGCAAAACCCCTTTCTTCTTCTGTTGTTGAAGCCCCATCCATTTCTCTTTGTTTCCCAGGGTCCAGTGTCTGTCTCTGCTTGTCTGCTTTACATGTTCTCTTTTCTCAGAGAGGTCCTTTTCATAGTCAGTTCTGTCAGCCAACTGCAGAATTATTGCTGAGCTGTCAGTCACACTGTGTTGAAGGTGTTTCACCTACGTCCCCCAATCTCTCTTTGCTCTAATTTATCTAACTATTTTTCTTCCAGTTTCCAAGCATTCATTTGACCTAATCCAATGTTCACTATTGTCATGTATCTGCATCCCCACACTTCAAAATCATGGCAGGGCACTTGAACTAAAGCTTGTTTGATGAGCTTCAGTTCAAGCTCCCCCACCACCATTTTGAAGTATTGGAACACTGATACACAAGATGTGGGAGGCTGCTGCAGCACAGTAATTACCACTTGCTGGCAGACTTGATTAATCGAGTCTACTCCAAGGCACTGTAATTAAAGCATGTTGGAGCAGCTTCTGCATTCATGTACAGGCACCCACTGTGGTCTTCTAATCTTAAATCTTTAATTAGAAAGGGGAAAGATTTGGGGCCAATTATGATACATGGAGATAAGCAAAAGACATGTTCGTAAGTTTCTACTCTTTTCTGGAATAAACTTTTCTCTTTCTTCATTTAATATATGAAGAGGAAACAGAAGAAATCCAATCATACAAAGCAAATCATACTCATCACTTTTATTCATAGTAAGAGGTGAGATGTCGTTCTATTAAATATAAATAGCATCTATTTCAAATTCATTCTATGAAGAATAAAGAGGAGTTAGCATTTCAGAGGAATCCCCCCCCCCGATCCCCCCACCAATTCTAGTGGTTTTAGCACTGCATTTCAAACTCAGGGATTTGCATAGTGTTTATAAAATGTATAAGGAAACAGGGGAACAAAGAATGATAGAAAAGAAGCTTTATAGTCTGAAACTCTGAAGACTCAGAAGATCACATAGACTGGTTGTACAATTGAATATTTTTTCCTCCATTAAAACACTAGCTGCACAGATGTGAAGTTATTTAGAGGGAAGTTTCCATGGGGCTTTATTGGGAAACTACTAAGACTTTGACTGACATCAGAACATGGAAACTTTACAAAGTATCTTGAAAAAGATACTTTGTAAACAAAGAATCAAAAATGGTTCCCCTATCAAATATTTTACCATCTAAATAGATGTGACTGAAAAACTCCTATTCCCTTCAAAGGGCTTTGGATCTGGCCCCTAGTTTCTACTTCTCATTTATCAATTATAGAAATTGTTCAAAAATTATAATGGATTGCTAGTTCTGAAGAAACAAGTATCTGGAACAATTTCTACAACCAAAAATTGAAGAAGATTTGAAAATCCTTTCTACAGAACAAGCACATTATTTACTTATTTATGCCTAAATCCTATCTAAAGATAAAACAGAGAAACCAGAGCTATTCACACAAAAAAAACAAAAACAAAAAAAAAAGCCAGTTCCTCATTTTTACTTTATGTTAAAAATATAGTCCTTAATTAATAATTTGGGCCATACAGTCTGCTTCTTAGGAGTTGGTGTTGGACCGCTCCTTCCATTTTTCTGATTTCAATACATGCCCTATATTGGATCTCATTTGGGGAAATGGAGCTAGTTACTGATAACCCATGAAGATACATTTCACAGTTCTAATTCGAAAGCCTGACAGGTTCCTTTTGCAAATGTTATATGAAGCTCTGATCCTGTATTGAAGCTATATTATGTTAAAAGCCTAGACCTGTTTCTTTCAGCTTTGCTCATAGCAAATAATATGAGAGAAATAATCCTATTGATTCAGAGGGGCTAACTGCACAGTAAGCTATTACTCAGTCTGTGTAAAACTGAAATAAATTGACCCCTTGTAACTTTGTTATAGCATATAGATGTAACCACAAAGAACAGGAGAGTCAAAAGTACAGGCAAATAAAAACTGTAGTATGTCCTGAGTGATACATCAGTTGAAAAGAAATGTAACAATAAACTGGGATTGGAGGGCTAAGGATCATAGATAAATTTGAGGTATTTTGGCAGGGGATTATGAATAGCAAATAAACCAAAAACAGTGAGTTGGTTCAGTTTGCAGACTATTCTTATTCATGCCTTGACTGATTTATTTAAATAATATAATCTTCCATATAAGCTTACACAATAATTTCAGAGATTGTTTTTGCTGTTATAGGGGAAAAAAAACAAAATACATTTGGAATTATACAATGTTCGCAGCATATATGGAACAAAAAAACCTATCTAAAGTATGATTTCTGACGTCTTTTAGGCTATGTTTTTGTTGATAACTAATATTTTTTACCTATTCATCTGTAAGATGATAATTTAGACAACATACTTGTAGTGTTTATTATGTCTAAATACAGACATTCAAAAAGCCAGAGGTGGAATCGATATAAGTGATGTGGTTTTCTGTAAGTAGCATAGTTTAGATCAGTAGCAAACAGTACATACATTTCCTCTTTGGTCTAAGCAAATGGTAGACCAGGTTCTGCCATTTTAAACTAGTTTATGTGCACTGAACTTCTGTTATGTATATAGGCTGGTTTTGTATGCCAAATGTCTGTTCTGTTACAGGTACAGACCAGTTTCTGATCAGCAGGGCACCTAGTTTTCTCTGATTAAAAACAAACACATTTTTGAATGTTAAAAAATAACCCCAAATCCACATTGTGTGTGTGTGTGTGTGTGTGTGTGTGTGTGTGTGTGTGTGTGTGTGTGTGTGTGTGTGTGTGTGTGTGTGTGTGAGAGAGAGAGAGAGTGTGTGGCACTTCATCGGATCATGGAAAAATGTGGATTTGGGGTTATTTTTTTATATCCAAAAAAAGTTTTGTTTTGTTTTCCCTGCTGATCACTTATACCACTAAAATTTAATATCTGTACCTGGCCTGAGAGGTAAACTAGGTCAGATCACTCATGGGTAACAGAATCTAGCACTGACTGCCTTGCTATCTAGTGGTAAACCCTGTTAACCAGATCCTTTTCCTCTACCCATGCCTCAGTTACACTTGTGTAACTACAGAATTGAAGTTTTGGGCATTTGTGTACAATTTTAAATTTGGTAACTCTGCTTTCACCACTGAGAATACATAGTAGGCTGCATCATAGCTGTTCAGATGCATTAGAGTCATCCAGGTATGTGCAGTATTCCAGGCAAGGCCCAAAACTTTAGTTGTAGTAGGGCCATGACTAGGAGCTGTACTTTGCCAAGATGGGTGGTTCTAATGTATATCTCACTTGCCCAAGAAATGGGAGGCCAATAATTCTGAATACCGTTATCTAGAGAAGATTTAGATTCACATCTCCTGTTTCCTAGCAATATGTACTAACTCTTAGGCCATGGAACAGGCCCTATCCAACCATCTTTCCATCCTTCTCTTGAAGCTGTCCCACTGAGCTTGCATTTATTATTTGTTGGATAAGATACATGGGGATAGCTCTTAAACTATTAGAAGTAGGCTCCCAGGCTACAATCTAGGGACCTTTTTTTTTGCAGGGCAATACTTATGTCACTGAATCACATACCCTCTATATCATTCTCCTATTACCTGTTTTGGTTACTCAGTGGCATTTTCCATTATAAATCAGCCTTTACTTATTTTATCTCATAACATGGAGACCACTCTCCCTCTGTCCTACAAAAATGGAAGAAAATCTCCCTCAAGGTTATTGTCTTAAGGCTATGACAGCATGCCTCATCTCTCCTAGACTGGGACACTGGAAAAGAAGGTTCATATATAATAAAATCAGGCAAAATTCCAAATAAATAAACCTCAAAGATTAATTTTCTAGTAAAAAGGGAAGAAGGAGAGAAACATTTTATACAGTTTAAATCTTTTCAGGCTTTACAAAGGACAAGGCAGGACCCAGAAAACACATATATTCATCCTTGTGGTTTGCTGATCTATAGTTCCCTGTTCTTTTTTTCCTCCTCTCTTTTTCTGTACCCCTGACTTTTTCCATACATCTATCTCCTACTTCATTTTTGGACCCCAGTTCATCTTTTGCTTCACTCTTCACAAATAAAGGAGGTATTGAATGCTTCAGACTTCACTATGTTATCCACTTTATGCTCTTATGCATCTGCACTTTGCTTATTTACTTTTCCTTATTTCTAATACATTTACAGAATATTCACTTTTAATCCCATCCTAAATAGTGTAACTAGAGGCAGGTGGGGGGTGGGGAGGGGTGAGCACAAAACTCAGATGCTGATATGGGTATGCCTGCCAACTTTTCCCAGGGAGATAAAGGAGTTTAGGACACCTCTGTCCATACTAACTGTAACCCATTTTGTTCATAGTCTTTGTAATCCCTATGTGTTTTTTCCTTTTCTTTATACTCTTCCTTAGATTTGTGCCATTGTTTCTATTGCTTTTATGGTTCCTTTTTTTATTTGCACATCTATAGATAGCTCCTGATGCAACCATAAATACTTCTTACTCTACTTTCATATCAGGATGATTCGTTGTTGTGACTCTAATATACTCATTTTCAGTAATGGCCAGATCTCCTCAAGTCGTTAGATTATCCTTTATAAAATTTTCAGTAGAGAACCTATCTATCATTTCTGTCAGTTTGTTGAAATCTGCCATTCTGAAGTCCATTATCTGTATTCTGCTGTTATGCACTCCCTCTTTCCTTTTCTCAGAATAACAGACTTTCATTTCATGATCACATTCACTTATCTCCCACATTTAGAGTTTAGCCAATTCTCTTCAAGTTAGCAGAGCCCTGAACATGTTCCAAGAAAAAAAAAAACACTCAAGATTGAAAGCCTGGGAGGATACAAAACTAAACAAATTCCTAACTTTGCTCTTTGATGTATATAATCAGCAGGGCATGCTTATTCAGCAGCACACCTAAGCTCATCCTGCGGGTAGGTGAATGAGCCCCAACAGTGATTGGACAAGGAAGAGAGCAAAGAAGAAGGATGACACTGGAACCCAGTAATAAAAGTGTACCTCTGTGAGTGGAACGTATGACTCCCAGCCCTTGCTGCTAGGGTTATCTCTGTGAGTGTTAGTTTGTTGTTAGGTTTTTTTTAACTTACTGTTTATTGGCCAACCAGGTATATATACTATATTTACTCAAATATAAAACAACCCCCAATAATTAGATTCCATACATGGAAAATTTATAAATTTGATATCATTTTTAAGGTATAGCATCTTGAATTTGTCCCCACACACTGCTGGAACAGGGAAAATTAATCTGGGGGATCAGGCAGCCCCTTTGCCCTCTGTCCTCCAATGTATTTCTCCTGGAGCCCCTTCTCCCCCCTCCTTTCTGTCAGACCCTGTTCTTCCTGAGCACATAGAAGAGAAGAGCAAATTTGAAATAAATTACCTTGAAATAAAAATAGCAATAGTAGTTTGAATATAGTACCCCTAGACTTAGTTCATCCAGAATTCATGCATTTGACCTTTTCTGAAACTGGTACAGGTTTTAGAAATCATAGAAAAATAGGGTTAGAAGGATCTCAGAACCCCCAACTCAAAGCAGGACCATCCCAAACTAGATTATCTCAGCCAAAGCTTTGTCTAGCTAGGTCTTGAAAACTTCCAAAGATAGAGATTCCACCACCTCTTTTGGTAACATTTTCCAATGCTTCACTACCTTCCTAGTGAGAAAATTCTTCCTAATATCTAACCTAAACTTTCCTTGCTGCAACTTAAGACTGTTGCTCCTTGTTCTCTCATCTGCCACCAATGAGAACAGTGTCCTCTTTTGAACCCCACTTCAGGTAGTTGAAGGCTGATATTAAATCCCCTCTCAGTCTTCTCGTCTTTAGACTAAATAAGCCCAGTTTCCTCAGCCTCTCCTCATAAGTCATGTCCCCCAGCCCCCTTACCATTTTTGTTACCCTCTGCTGGACTCTGTCCAATTTGTACACATCCTTTCTGTATTGGGGGGGGGGTGGGGCAAAACTGAACACAGTACTCCAGATGTGCCATCACCAGTGCTGAACAGAGGTGAATAATCACTTCCCTGGACCTATTGACAACACACCTACCAATGCAGCCCAGTATGCCATTAGCCTTCTTAGCAACAAGGGCTCTCTGCTTGCTCATACTTACCTTATTATACACTGTAATCCCTAGGTCCTTTTCTGCAGAGCTGCTGCCCAGCCAGTCAGTCCCCAGTCTGTACTGGTGCATAGGATTGTTCCATCTTAAGTGCAGGACTTTGCACATGTCCTTGTTGAACCTCATGAGATTCCTTTTGACCCAATCCTCCAATTTGTCTAGGTCACTCTGAATCGTAGCCCTACCCTCCAGTTTTATCTACTTCTTCCCCCAACTTGATGTCATATGCAGATTTGCTGAGGGTGCACTCTATGCCATTTTCCAGGTTGTTGATGAAAATATTAAACAAAACCAGCCCCAGGACTGACCCCTGGGGTGCTCCATTTGATTCCAGCTGCCAACTAGACATTAAGCTATTGATTACTACCGTCTAAGCCCAATGCTCCAGCCAGTTTTCTATCCACCTTACAGCCCATTCATCCAGTCCGTACTTCCTTAGCTTGCCTGTGAGAATGTTGTGGGAGACCGTAACAAAAGCCTCAACAAACATACATTGGTCTCCCTGCATCCACAGAGCCTCCTCATCACAGAAGTCCATTAGGTTGTCATGCTTATCCCTGGCAAATCTATGCTGACTGTTCTTAATCACCTTTTTTCTCCTCCAAGTGCTTAGAAATGGATTCTTTGAGGATCTTCTCCATGATTTTTCTAGGGACTGAGGTAAGGCTGACTGGTCTGTAGTTTCCTAGATCCTCCTTTTTCCCTTTCTTAAATACGGGCACTATGTTTGCCCATTTCCAATCATCCAGGACCTCTCCTGATAGACATGAGATTTCAAAGATGATGTCCAGTGGCTCTGCAATCACATCAGCCAACTCCCTCAGCAGCCTTAAGTGCATACCGTCCTGTCCCATTGACTTGTACACTTCTAGCTTTTCTAAATAATTCTTAAGCTTTTCCTTCACCACTGAAGGTTGCTCACCTCCTCCCCAAATTGTGCTACCAGGTTCAGCA
>NW_005842930.1:228246-231519 GCF_000455745.1 Alligator sinensis
GTCTGTAAAGACTGAGGCAAAAAAGGCATTGAGAACTTCAGCCTTTTCTGCAATCTGTCACAAAGTTGTCTCCCCCATTCACTAAGGCACCTACACTTTCCCTGATCCTCCTCTTGCTACCGATATACTTGCAGAAACCCTCCTTGTTACCGTTCACATCCCTTGCTAGCTCCAATTGCACTTTGGCCCTCCCGACTTAATCCCTGTGTGACAAAGACACTTTCTAGGCCTGATACTATTATGGCCCCGCCCTTGCCCCTGGGCAAACCACTCACCTTGCTCGTCCTGCCACACCTTGTTTTAAATGATTATGATGTCAAATAGAAGGGAGGCTGCCCTTTGTGCACCCCAAATAACCATGGGCGATCAGTACACGGTCCTGCAAACCCTACATGTGTCCCATGCCTTCCTGATGTCATGCTATAAACATAAACAGTTCCAGCTTACAGCCGGGTCAAACATAGCCCCTTGTAAGGCCGCTCATATACCGCTGTACTTGGACTTCTCTCTTACTGCCCTCCTCTCATGAGGGCCTCTCACACACTGCCTATTGAGGTCACACACCCACTGCCCTATTCCAGAGAGATCCTCAGGCTTGTCCACTCATACTTCAGACAGCCCTGGCCCAGCCTTTTGGGCCTCCCCCGTGACCCTCATCTGGGTGATGACTACTGATTCACACCATTCCAGGCTCTCTCAGCCCTAGCCCCTCACCGGGCCATTCCTTACTCCTGCCCCCTTGGGCAAACACACCACCCTTCCTACTGGGGCCTAGGGTGAAACACCCCCTTGGGGTTCAAATGTTCCTCTCTCAGCTTAACTAGCCCCACTACTCTGCCCTGCCACTGACAGGACCCAGGGTCTTGCACCCCTACAGGCTCAGATGCTTCACAAAGCATGCCTGGCCCCCTTTAGCTCTCTAGGTAAACCACCAAAAGGTGGCAGCAGGGGTTTAGGTGCCCTAATCTGCCTTACACCAGGAAGTTTCTTGGTCCTGCTTTTTATGTAGCCTTGCCCCACCACAGGCAGGATCACCAGGCCTCCCTATCCTGGCAGAGTACAGTTTTAGTTCATGACCAGGACCAATAAAGCCTCCTCCTTCCCCGAAGCCTCACCCTTACCTCCAAGATATTCCTGGAGTGAGAACTCTACCAAGCAGTGTTACTCCCAACTTGTTGACCTCAGAAATGCTCTGCTTTTATAGCAGAGCTCTTTCAAAATGGCCACTCTCCAAACTGGCCACTCTCATTAGCCACCTGGCAGCTTCCTGCTCCAGTCCTTAAAGTGAAAGACCCTCTAAAGGGATTTCTGTCACATCCTGAATACCCGACCAATGCTCTTATATTCTTCCCCAATTATTTGTCCAAGTTTCCACTTCTTATCAGCTTCCTATTTGTGATTTAGTTTACTGAAGAGTTCCCTGCTAAGTCAAGCTAGTCATTTGCCATACTTGCTATTCTGCCTGTGCATCAGGATGATTTGTTCCTGTACTCTCTGTAAGAATTCTTTAAAGTACAGCCAGCTGTCCTGGACTCCTGTCCCCACTCAGACTGGCTTCCCAAGGGATCTTGCCCATGGGTTCCCTGAGCAAATAAAAGTCTGATTTTCTGAAGTCCAGAGTCCTAAGTCTGCTGTTCTCCATCCTTTGTTTCCTAAGGATCCTGTACTCACTTATCTTGTGGTCACTGCTGTCCAAGTTGCCATTCACTACTACATTCCCCACCAATTCATCCCTGTTTGTGAGCAGCAAATCAAAAAGAGCATGGCCCCTAGTTAGCCACTCCAGTATTTGTACCAGGAAGTTGTCCCCAACACTCTTCAAAACTTTCCTGGATTGGCTGCACAGTCTTTAGCACAAGTACTCCATAAAAACAGTTCTAAGTAGCACTTTGTTGTTTGTCCTTCATAGGCAAAGATGACCACATCTAGCAGGGGGGCAGGGCAGGCCGGGGGGGGTGGGGGAGGAAGAGAGAAAAGAAGTGGGAAAGAAACAGGGAGGGATAAAAGAGAAAAGGAGTAAAAAGGGGAAAAGGAAAAAAGAGAGAGCAGAAAGAGAAAAGCAGGGTGGGGTGGAGACTAGGTTGTGTGGTTGACTTTTAAGCCTGATCTTTGTCTTGAATAATCTGCTGCAGCTGGGGCAGGAAAGCAATGAGGACTGGGTACAAGAGGTTTTTGTTTTCCTGGCCATGCATTTCTTCATTGCTACTGCCATTCATTGCTGTTTGAAGGGCAGTGCTCCATTCTGAATTGACAACCTCCAGGATGTATGGTTGTAAGGGATTTGCTGCCATGACTCTAGGTTAATGCCAAAACTCATTAGGGACACCTTTAGGGTGTCCTTGTACCGCTGCTTTGGTGTGCTGCGAAAGCATACTTCATTTGACAGTCACCATAGAAGATTTTCTTCAGCAGGCAACTGTTGGGAATTCTTGAAAGGTGGCCAGCCCATCTTAGCTGTGCCAGTTTCAGTAGAGTGTGAATACTGGGGACAGCTGATCTTCCAAGAACCTTGGTGTCCAGAATCCTGTCCTGCCACTTGATCTTTAGTCTTTCACAGGCAGCACAGGTGGAAGTGGTTTAATTTCTTGACCTGATGCCAGTAGATGGTCTAGGTTTCGCATGCATAAAGGAGGGTCAGGAGAATGATGGCTTTGTTTAACTTCAGTTTCATCAACATTTCAATGCCTCTGTGGTCCCAGACTGATTTATGGAGTCTGCCAAAGGTCATGCTAGTTTTTCCTAGTCGTGACTTCCCCATCGATGTGGACAGCATGGGAGAGTGTGTTGGCTAGATAGACAAACTTGTCAACCATTGACAGTTGTTTGCCTTTAACTGAGATGTGCGGTTCCTAGGCTGTTGTGCCAGGTTGCCTGCAGGACTGGTTGCCTGCAGGTTGAAACATCATTTCAGTCCTCTTTATGTTAATAGTAAGTCCAAAGTTGTCTCAAGCTGATGAGACTAGGTCCATGGACCGTTGCTTGTCAGCCTATGAGCCTGCACATAAGTCACTGTCATCAGCAAAAAGGAAGTTGCAAAGCATGGCTGTCTGTACTTTGAAGTGTGCTCAGAGCCAGTGCAGATTTAAAATGTCTTCATTAAAACATTACCTGATCCTCGGGGGGGAAGGGGGGTACCATAGGGTGGAGGGGGAAGTGGCACGGGGAGAAGTAGCACTTTAGCACCTACTTATATAATGCAAACTAGTCATGAAGTTTCATAGTTTCATAGTTTCTAGGGTCGGAAGGGACCTAGGCAGATCATCTAGTCCGACC
>NW_005842930.1:231943-233815 GCF_000455745.1 Alligator sinensis
CACCTCCTTGGTCCTGCTTGAAATGCATCTGTGGATGCACGACAAGGTACAGTTGGCCTTCCTAGCTGCCTCCCCACACTGCCGAGCCATGTTCATCTTGGAGTCAATAATGACTCCAAGATCCTTTTCCACCTCCGTGCTGACAAGAGGGGAGTTCCCCAGTCTGTAGGTATGGTGCCGGTTGTTCCTCCCCAGGTGCATCACCTTGCACTTGCCTGTGTTGAACCCCATCCTGTTCTCCTCCGCCCATCCTTGTAACCTGTCAAGGTCCAACTGTAGCCTGTTGCTCCCTTCTATTGTGCCCACATCCCCCCACCTCTTGGTGTTATCAGCAAATTTGAACAGGGTGCTTTGCACCCCCTCATCCAAATCATTGATGAAGATGTTGAACAGGGCAGGGCCGAGGACTGAGCCCTGCGGGACCCCACTGCCCACGTCCTTCCAGGCCGAGAAGGACCCATCCACTACCACCCTCTGGGTGCAGCTCTCTAGCCAGTTGGTGACCCATTGGACTGTGTGGGTGTCTACGCCACAGTCCCCCAGTTTCCTAATGAGAACGGAGTGAGAGACAGTGTCGAAAGCCTTATCTGTGAGAGACAGTGTCGAAAATTAATCCACTGCTAAAAGACTCATAACTTAGCATATATTTCATTGGGCTGGGTCCCACCTGAATCAACAGCATTTCAGGCCTTGGTGACTCCACAGCTCAGAACAGCTCAGTATACTCGTGTGCACTCCAGATACCCCCCACAAAATATCCATGTGCCAATTACCCACTCTCCCCCCATGACTGGAATTGGATGTTTTGGTCATGAGTTTTGGGATCTTCTAAAACTTTATACATGGGTGAGGCACAGAGGAACTCATCCAGCTTCACCTCAGTGAGGTTGGAGCCATACCAATCATATGTGACAGGATGAGAGATGGGACAAGAGAGGGATTTTAGGTGAACTGCTGGGGCCCTGTTTGGTAATGTTTGCCAGGCATTTACAGCTGGTGAAGAAACAGGAATCACTGGAAATAGAGAAAAGGCATAACTCAGCTATGGGAGTAAAAAATAATTTAAAATGTATTTAATGTAGTGGCTCACCATGACTTTAAAATAGTAGATGTTGAAGGAGACTGTGCTAAGTGGCTATTACCATATATCTTGTACATATTGGTTGCACTAAGCTATCCTTGGAGTGGGTTACTATCAGAATGTTTGCCCAATATGGGCCATGTGTTGTAGTCATGCTAAGTATTAGCTGCATTTAATTAACATCATAGCTAGTTTCCATTACTGAGATTCATGCTTTTTTTAACAGCAATTCAAAAATAGACAATGTCTTTAATGTGATTTCCTTGTATCTGAATGTAAGACGAGGACCTTTTCCCCCATGCTGATTTCATAGATTTCATAGACATTAGGGCTGGAAGGGACCTTGGAAGATCATTGAGTCCAGCCCCCTGCCCAAAGGGCAGGAAGTCAGCCTGGTTCATAGGATCCCAGCAAGATGAGCATCCAGTTTGCTCTTGAAGGTGTTCAATGTGGGCGCTTGAACCACCTACGGTGGCAGGCTGTTCCAGACCTTGGGGGCTTGGACAGTAAAGAAATTCTTCCTTATGTCCAGCCTGAAACGGTTTTGTAGTAATTTATGACCATTCGACCTAGTCGTCATCCCTTGGGGCACTCTGGTGAACAAACGTTCCCCCAGATACTGGTGGTCACCCCTGATAAACTTATAGGTGGCCATCAGATCAGCCCTGAGCCTGCGCTTTTCCAGGTTAAAGAGCCCCAGGGCTCTCAGCCTGTCATCGTAGGGTCTGCTTCCCTGACCTCTGATCATGCGCGTGGCTCTTCTCTGGACTCTCTCAAGCTTCTCCACATCC
>NW_005842930.1:234059-237410 GCF_000455745.1 Alligator sinensis
GCTTGGATCACCCGCCTGTCTTCTGGTGTGGATGCTTTGCCCCAAAGTTTGGTGTCATCAGCAAACTTGGCCAGTCCACTTCTGACTCCAGTTTCCACATCATTAATGAAGATGTTGAACAGTATGGGTCCAAGGACGGAGCCTTGGGGGACACCACTAGTCACAGGACACCACGATGAGTGACTTCCATCAATTACTACCCTCTGGGTCCGACCCCGGAGCCAGTTTTCCAGCCAGTGGATCGTGGAGGACCCAAGGCGACAATTGGCCAGTTTCTCTAAGAGGTGATTATGGGAAACCAGGTCAAAGGCTTTTTTGAAGTCAAGATATATGTAGATTTAGTATGCATGTGTGGGTATGTGTGTGGGTTTACTGAATATAGTTATATATATTACAGCAAGTTAAAAAACAGTCCAATGAATAGGGGTCATAATGAAGGACTCTCCTGCCTGACTCACCTGATTCTTTCATCAGTAGGAACCCTGTTTTTTCTCTTATTAAAAAAAGGCCCCAATTTTTGGATAAAAAATCAAACACAAAATCCACAGTTTTCTGTGATCAAAATGAAACACCACTACACACACACACACATATAATAGTGGTGTTTTAATCATGGGAAAATGTGGATTTTGGTTACTTTTTTAATCCAAAAATTGGGGATTTTTTTTTTTTAATCAGAGAAAACCAGGATCCCTGTTCATCACTGTAGTGCTCATTCTCTCTTTGGCTTATTTTCTTTATGGCTTTCTAAGTACTGCATTTCTTCCCGTATAGTAGGACTCACTTTAGCAGGATAGGTGGAAGAGAGGGAGAAATTATTTAAAACACAGTCTTCTTTTCAGCATTTTCTATTGGCTATCATCCCACTACTATCATTGGATATAATCTTTCCAATAGCAGGCTGGGTTCCATGAATTCCAGTCCTCTCCTTCATCATACAGGGAATGTAAGCAATGAACAGATGTCCTATTTGTCCCATTTGTCCTTGAATCACTAGCATTTGTCTTGAAACATCCCAGGATTGGCATGCATGCACATTACCCTTCCAATCATGGTTTACTGAGCAACTATTGGCACTGCCCCTTTTTGGCCAACATCTCAGTGTGCCTTGAGCTAATCAACTATTTGTAGCTTCCTGGGGATTCCCCAGCACTGACAAAGGCACCCATTGGGTGTTCACCAGGGATCCTGGTTTTCTCTGATTAAAAAAAAAAATTCTATTTTAAAAAGGTAACCCCAAACCCACATTTTTCCATTATTAAAATGAAACTCCACAAATATATATATTTACTCTTTACACATATATATATTTATATTTATAGATGTATATATGTATAGATATAGATATATATAGATATATCTATATAGATATATAAGTCTACATATCTATATGTCTCTACATATGTTGTTGCTTTGTTTTGTTTTTTGTATCAGAGAAAACTAGAATCCCTGGTGTTCACCCAGGTGCATGGTGAAATTGTTGTGGGATGGACTTTGGTGAATTTCCCCATGCAACTAGTGCCTCATTGAAACCTGCAGCTATCAGTTTGCAGAATAGGTCTCTAAGTGATCCTCACCCTGCAGTCCATGCTTGCCTTCAAGAATGCATGGAAAAGGTATAATCTGATGGCTGACTTGGCTACAGCTATTTATGCAAAGAGTGAGAAGGGACAAACTGAGAGGGGGAAAAAACCTAATTCATTTACTTGCTGCCAATAACGGGGAGGTATGTGGCTACATCCAGCTCTTAATCTTTTGTAGCAGCTGTTGCCCTGAATGTGTTGGCCAAAAGTCAGCACAGTGTAATCAGGCAGAAGTGGGAGTAGCTACAAACCATGGAACAGTGTTTCTGGGCCAGAGAGACAAGCAGTGACCTGTAGGAATGAACCATTATGCCCCCCTGGGACAGTGAGTAATGAAAAATGAGCTTCTGTATGTCCAGGGACATCTTCTAGGACACCTGTGATGAGCTTGACCCCAGTCTCCAGAGGCACCTTTATCTGTGGAGAAACACATTGCCATTGAATGTTTATGACACTAGACAGCTTTCAGTTTAAGGCAAACCATGTTGGCATTGGCAAGATGACAGCTGGAAGGGCAGTGCAGGATGTGTGTTTCATTCCACACACCATATGCTTTGATGATCTAAAGGAGGTCATGGAGGGATTCGCAAGCCTGGAGTTCCCACCTGTGATGGAGCCATCAATGGCACACATCACCACCCTTTCCCCTTACTATCATGAACTTTAATTCATCAACCAGAAAGTCTTATCAGTTTTATTTCAGGCAGTTGTGGAACAGCATAGACATTTCACACATGGAAATGCTGGCTGGTTGGGCTGGGTGCATGAAATTGGGATATTTAGTAGTTCCCTTCACCTTAAACTGATGGAGTTTTCCCTTGCTATTTACTGGGGACCCTGCTTGCCCATAGCAACCCAGATGAACCTTTCCCTGGTTGACTGGCTGCCTGTAAGGAACTGTTTAACTACAAGTTCAGCACCACTTACATGGCAGGAATTCCCCAACCTGGCTGACAATGGAAGAAATCTGCAAACCACAGTCTGCATAACACCAAACCAGAACCTGGCTGGAAGCCTCAATGGTGCATGGTCCTGCTTGTACAGACACCTCATCGGTGGAAGCTTAGGAAGAACTGGAAGTGGCAGTAGGTATGGGATTGCAATGTCCTCCAGCCATGTCTCTGGGTCTTCTAATCTGCTGCCTCTCACTTCTTGCCTCTCTTTCTAAGCCAATCTTCCCTAGAAAACTATTCTGTAGCCTGTCTGTTTGCTGTTCCTTGATCTGAAGGGTTCCCTTTCCCCTGAAAGCCTCTTTCCTCTCAGCAAGCTTACAGTAAAGGAAATAAAAGAGAGTTTCCATGCAAACTCCCTAGAAAACTCCTCCTTGTTCTGGATTCTAAAACAAGGAACTTAAGTCTTGGCCTAGCTGATGAGTTTTATCTGCTAAAATAAAACTATATTGGTTAATCAGTCCTAATTAAATATATATAAAAAAAAAGAATCTTAACTTTTAGGTTCTCCTTCAAAGAGAGGCAAACTGACCTGCAAACTGCTTGCAAATCGTCCTGTTTGCTTCTCCCTGGTCACTTGGATTATCTCCTTATATGCCTCTCCTGGGCCTGGACTGGCTAGGCCCCTTTGCTAGGGCACTTCATCACACCTAGTAAGCAATAAATTGGCAATTAGTCCATTCAGCTGCTCAGAACACTCTCCCAAGCACACAAACCCACTAAACAGCCCTCAGCAAGCCAAACACACAGGCAAACCTGGCTCAGTTACATTCCCCCCGGAGTAGGATCTGGTGACTGGTGCTTGGTGCCTGATTCCT
>NW_005842930.1:237420-278583 GCF_000455745.1 Alligator sinensis
CAGCCAACTTCTTACAAACTGACCTGTTTGCTTCTCTCTGTTTGCTACTTTCCCTCTGGGTCTCCAAACACCAGGGAAAATGGAATACCAATAAGATGGTCAGCACTCTTCTCTCTTAGGTTACAATGTGGGGCAAGGACCCAAAGGCTCTGAGAGGCCCCTGAAGCATGGCCGGCCATCTGGTGGGATGGAGAGGTTGCCAGTGCATGCTCTGCTTGTTTAGGCTAGCGCAGATTGGTCTTCCATGTTGAGACCCCTAGTAGCCCTTGTCTATATTACCCTGATCACGCTGACTCCACAGCAGTGGTAGCACCTGTTATTTGCTTTGCACAGCAAACTAGAATTATTTTTTTGCATTTTTATTGCAAGAGCTGGTGGTTCCTGATCACCAAGGATCCTGGTTTTCTCTGATAAAAAGTATTTAAAAAAGTAACACAAAATCCACATTTTTCTATGATCAGAAAGAAATACCACTAATATAAAGTGTATAGGATAGATATATATATTTGTGGTGTTTCCTTTTAATCATGGAAAAATGTAGTTGTTGGGTTACTTCTTTTAATCCAAAAAATGGAGAATTTTCATCAGAGAAAACCAGGATTCCTTATGATCACCAGGGATCCTGGTTTTCTCTGATAAAAAAATAATAAATTATCTGATAAAAATTGCAACTTCTCTGATTAAAAAATAAGAATCTATCTATCTATCTATCTATCTATCTATCTATCTATCAGTTGAACACAACATTTTATTTATATATTTACAGTTTTAAAGCAAGTTGGAAGCCAACCAGTTCCTCAATCAATATAATAAAATAAATTTTAAATACCTATATGTTTTGGCATTTGATGTTTGGCTTTTCATGATGGAAAATCAGAGCTGCTGCTGAGACCACTCTATACATCTCAGAGAGCTATGCACAAAAAAATAAAAAAATATGTGCAGGAAATACTTTTATTTATTTATTTATTTATTTTTACAATTTAAAGCAGAGATAGCACTATTTGAACCTTCTTTAGAAATATATGCAGGTACTTTGTATAGTTGGCCAGTGGGTGTGAGGTGTGTGTGTGTGGGGGTGGGGTGTTGTGAAGGGGTGTGGCAGTTTGTGGGGGGTGGGTATTGGAGTATGTGGGCAGGTGTGTGGTTTGTGGGGGGTTTGTGAAGGGGTGTGGGGGGTGTATGGGGGATTTGTGGGTGGCAGAGTTTGTGATGCATTGCCCCCCACCACTGGTGGCTCTTTCCATGGGAAATGAACAACCTGGATGCCTGCTCATATCTGTTCCTTGCAAATGGGTGGGCATGTTGTGATGGCTCAGCAGAGCATTTATCCCTGCCATGGAATATTAGGGAATAACTAACTGAGACAACTACCTGGGACCACCACCTTGCATGGACCACCAGGACTGCTATAGACCTGTGTCCAGCTCAGAAGGCAGCTAAGGAGTACTCCTGGCTCAGAAAAACTGGCACTGCAGTGTTCAAAACGCATGGCTTTAGAAAGCACAGAGCATGAATATCAATTCTCCTCCACGTTCTCTCCACATGGAAGCCTGCCACTCAGGAGACCAGACACCACAGCTGGAAAAAAAAAAAAGCCTACAAGCAGATACACTCTGAAATGACACCTCCTACAGTTGAAGATCTAATGAAAGTATAACCTGTTGTTGATAGGAATGGAAGGTTGGGGAAAACCCAAGAGTGTTCAATCAATGTTTTCTCCATGTTAAGAAGAATGTGAACTGCCACAGGGGTCTGCAGTGACCAAGTAGTGACCCTGACCATTTAAAACAGCTTTCTTTCTTCATTTACTGGCTTACATGCTTTAAATTCTTGTAATAAACAGCCTTTATCTGTTAATGAGTTCTTTGCATGGAAGTCAGAACCATTGCAGCCACTTTCCCAGGGCTTCATAGATTCATAGATTCATAGATGTTAGGGTCGGAAGGGACCTCAATAGATCATTGAGTCCGACCCCCTGCATAGGCAGGAAAGAGTGCTGGGTCTAGATGATCCCAGCTAAATGCATATCCAACCTCCTCTTGAAGACTCCCAGGGTAGGGGAGAACACCACCTCCCTTGGGAGACCGTTCCAGACCTTGGCCACTCTAACTGTGAAGAAGTTCTTCCTAATGTCCAGTCTAAATCTGCTCTCTGCTAGCTTGTGGCCATTATTTCTTATAACCCCTGGGGGCGCCTTTTAGAATAAAACCTCCCCAATTCTCTTCTGTGTCCCCGTGATGAACTTATAGGCAGCCACAAGGTCGCCCCTCAGCCTTCTCTTGTGGAGGCTGAAAAGGTCCAGGTTCTCTAGTCTCTCCTCGTAGGGCTTGGTCTGCCCTTCTGGGAGAAGGACATGGGAAGGGAAGTTTTGCCAGAGACACTGGCTGGGAAAATGCCCAGAGGTCCAAGGTGGGGGACATCAGGGGTGGGGGGCACCCAGGTTCCTGTGATAACAATGATGCTTAATGCTTAGAAGCCTGCTAGCCTACAAGTCATGAAACCCTATTGAAACTAATGCACTGCTGCCTTGTGTTAAGCTCTCTTAGGTTCAGAAGCAAGTTCTACTGCCTTATCTTCAACAATGGGGTGCATGTGCAGTTTTTGGTGCCACAGATCTGTCAGTAGTGTCACAAACTACATTTGCCACACATGCAGGTCTTCAACCTGCTGATGATTTGCAGTGGGGTTTTGACACTGGGAGGCACACATGGCAGCAGCATGCACCTCCCAAAACCAAAGCCTGGCTGGGCACAGACACACTCCAGCTGCTGCCCAAGCTCTGCGTGGCCAGATTGCCACCACTGCAGCCCCAGGAGGACCCTGGGATCTAAGTTAAGGCTGCTGGGGAGGGGTTTTAATCAACATATTTGCTAAAGTGGACCCTGATAGCATGCCAGGCCCACACAGGGAGTTAGGGAAGAGGAGAAAGTGGGACAATTGCTTCAAGGGCAGATGGGGGCGGGGGGTGCATCCCCCTTTGATTCCTTGTCCACCCAGACTTTAAAAAAATCTGCCCGGGAGTGGTAGTAGCATCTTTATTCAGGCAGCAGTGAGAGAGTCATTTGACTTCATTGCTCATTACAATCTATCTGATTCATTCTAAACTCTTCATTCTACAGTGTTAATAACTCTTTCTCCTTTTTAATGGTCTTGATGTTCCACTAATTAAGCAATTATTTCTTCTGTCATTCTGTCAGTAGTTTCAGGTAATGGAGCTCCTATTTCAAAGTTCTTTGGATTGTTTTTAACTCTAGTTAGAAGTGTTAACTCAGGTGTGGAAATAACTTTTAGTGAAGCATTGGATGCACTGTCAAGATGCTCAAGAAGGCTAGATTTATTTTATGAATGTGAAAAAGAGATTCACATTTAATTCTGACTACAAAACTAATGAAACATTTTTGTGATTATTTTTTCCTAGACTCTTGTGTTTTTATACATAATAGATGATTCAACAAATGAATGCACATTTCACTAAAGTTATATTTGGGTTTTCTTCAATTTTAAAATGAATAATATAGCTATAGGTCCCTAGCATATTGGTAAATGTTCTAGCTGCTTTTTAACTGGATAAAAAATATATATTGTGTTATATATAATGATCAGAAATCCTGATTTTCTCTGAAAAAAAAGCCCCAGTTTTAATTTTAAAAAAGTAACCCAAAGGCTACATAGTGGCATTTCATTTTAATCATGGAAAAACATGGATTTGGGGTTCCTTTTTTAATCTGAAAATTGGGAATTTTTTATCAGAGAAAACCAGGGTCCCTGATTATGACACACTACACTATCTACACCACCTTTTCAAAACCCTAGATCTGCTCATGGAAGTTCAACTGCAAATACACAAAGTCGTAAAACAATAGCATGGGAGAGAAGGATGCTAGGACAATTTCCAAGTGAGGTTTTGAGGTTCAACAAGGAGTGCTCTTGCCCCTTTATCCCCTGCTATCCTTCCCACCACATTCCCTACCTATATCTTCTGTTGAACTTACTGTCCTCAGAAATAGAGTGGATCCTCCAACATACTGCCCCCTGCCTCCCCATAGTGGGGTCTACTTAGCAAATACCAAAGGATCATGCAAACAAGTTGGGAGTTGTGGGGGGGAAGACTCCAGGCTATGTCTATGTCTGCATTTCTGGGAAGGATGGCCTGGGACTCCTCAACTTGACTCATTTCCTCAGTTGTTGCTGTGGTGATCTAAGAGGCCTGTATGTCCTTGTCCATGGTGGAAAGGCCTCCTGGGTGGCACAGGTTGTGTCCAACACATTTTTGGACATCACTGTGTTATTTACCACAAAGACTCTTATGACCCTGAGTGCACCTGACACACAGGGCACTTACACACATGTAGGGAGCCTGTTCCAATATGTTGGAAATCCAGTGCATTGGAGCAGACTTGATTAATCAAGTCTTCTGGAGCACATACATTGACACACTCTGGCAGCTTCATGCATCACGTGCATCAGTGGTGCATTGTACCTGTGCACTGAGAAAATGGCAGCAGTGCACTTTGAACTAAAACACATTCAATGTGCTTTAGCTGAAAGCTCACTGCTGCCATTTTCTCAGTGTGGAGGTGCACTGTGCCACTGATACACATGACATGTGGGCACTTTAAATTAGTGTGGCTCACTAATTAAAAGCACCCGGTGCCACATCAGAAGCACATGTAAAAATGCCATAGTTGCTGTCCAGTTAGCCCATATGTCACAGCTGCTGTTGCATTTGTCATGATACTAGGTTGACCGTGATGCTAGATGAAAGGGAGATGGTACTAGATGATGGAAGAAGATGAAATGGAGGAAGAAGATGGAAGGAGATGTTATATTGTGGAAGTACAGTGGATAGGAAGGATCCATGCCAAACCCTTAAGGATATTACCAGTAGAGAGTTGTCTCTGGTGGATTGTTCTAATGCTGTTCTTGGATGTGCCACAGGCAAGAAACAGGTCACAAGTCACAGTGCAGGGCAGTTACTAGGTGGATGTAACCACCTGTGCCCTACCATATCTGGAAAGAAGATTTCTGCCATCAGGGCAGATAAATTCCAGAGGGGCTGGGACTGTGGTGGAAACAGTGAATTGTGGGGTTCTTGAAGGGCTGAGTTGCTTGTCCTGGTACACAATGCCAGAACATCTGTTCAGATGTACTTCATGTCTCATGAGAAATGATTAGCAGATCTTACCCTGTGAAGCTTTTTAGGTGTATCCTGGAATAATGACAAGGGCATTTGAGGCCCCATCTACACATCACACTTAAGGTATAATTAACCAGTGGTCACCCAGCCAAATGTTCAATCAATTAATTGTGCGATAAAAAGAGGAAATAACCACTAAGTTATTTAATAAAATATGTATAATAACTTTGTAGATATTTCCTAGCATGCCATTAATTGAATATGTGGTCAGTACCTCCTGTGACTGGGAACCCCATCATCTGATTGGAGCTTCCAGCTGGGGGGCATCATGTGCACCCCTGAGCCTGGAAGCTCCAAGCTGACACATCTCCCAGCCATAGAGGGGCCTGTGCACCTCTGTTGCTGGGGGAGACTGTTGATGTTATCTCCTAGCTGCAGGGGTGGCCCATGTACCTCTGCAGCTGGGAGACTGTAGCTGCTGAGATCTCCCAGCCAAAGGGTGTCTTCACACTCCCACTGGAGGAGTGATTATGTGGATCATTCATTCTGAATGGCAGATACCATTGAGCCTTATTGCTGAAGCAGAGGGAGTGCAATCCCAGGCTCACTCTGCACCTGCAAGAAGCAAGCTCCCCTGGCTGGCCGAACATGGCAGCACACCATGCATTCCCACTGCTGGAAGTCCCATCAGCTGGTTCAGGTTACCAACCACAGGGGTACCCCCGGGGTTCTCACAATAGGGAAACTGCAGTTGTTATGTTTTCCCATCCACAGTGGGGCTGCATGCATCCCCACAACTGGAAGAGTTCAGCAGCTGCGGCCTCCCTTTTCTGTGCAGGATGTAGAGCCCCATGCAGCTTGGAGATCACAGCAACTGGAGTCTTCCTGCTTCATGGCCCCCTGAGCAGCTCCCCTGGGGAGCCACAAAAGCTTGCTTCTGGCAGGTGTAGAGGGGGCCCAGGATCAGGCTGTCCCTGAACAGGCAATAAGGCATGATCGGCTCTAATGAGGCAGCCACACAATCGTGCCTCCTGCCTTGCACATGTGGCATGTCAGGAGGCATGATTATGTGGATCATACATTATATCACAATTTGTCCCAAGAGAAAAATCAATTCTCTCAGGACAAATGCAACATCTTTTTATAGCCTGAACAGGTTACCCAGAGAGGTTGTGGAATCTCCATCCATGCAGGGTTTTAAAACCCAGCTAGACATAGCCTTGGCTGGGATAATATAATTGGATATGATCCAACTTTGAGTAGGGGATTGCACTAGATGGCATCTTGAAGTCTATTCCAACCCTACTTTTCTATGATGCTGTGATTGTATAACCAAAACAACCTAACTAACTCAAGTTTGTGAATCCTGCAAATAGAATTGGAGACTTAAATATTAAATGTGAGGATATAGTGTTCCCTTTTCTAAGTACTTCTGTTTATCTGGGCCATGATTTACAGTGAAAAACAGACCTAATATACTATAAAGAGGATAAATTACCATTGTAGGGACTGTCAAGAGATATTTCTGACTTATGGATAGATTCTGATGCCGATGCAATGAAAGGATTTATGTGAAGGAATTTATAGAACAGATTAAAAGGCATTGCACATGGTATCTTGGTATTAGAGTTCATCTTAATGAAGTTTTTGAGAAGAAATAGTAGATGTTATACTTGATGATGAGTAATTAGCAGAGGTCCTCATTTTCTCTGATAAAAAAAAAAAATCCCCAATTTTTGGATGAAAAAAAATGACCCTAAATCCAAATTTTTCCATGATCAAATTGAAACACCACTAATATATATATATATATATAGTGATGTTGCATTTTGATAACAGAAAAATGTGGGTTTTGGGTTACTTTTTTATTTAAACATTGGGGATTTTTTTTTTTTTTACCAGAGAAAAACAGGATCCCTGGTAATTAGCACTGAGTTTAGAAGTAAAATAGCGACAATGGTGTTAATATGGATTTAGATCTTGTCAGGCTGGCCTTTGTTTTTTAGATAATTGACCTGTACTTGTAAGATTAAACCATTAAGACAATATTCAGAAAGTCTGAAAGTGTGAGGATAATTTATGACATAAGGAATCTTATTGTATTGAAAGTATTGAAAGTTTCTCACCTCCCATTTTAAACATGCTGTTAAAATAACAGGTAAACAAAATTAATATATATCCCAGTTAGTCAGTACTATTCCATTTTCTCTATTATTTTTTACATATTTACAAGCCATTTAGTCTTCAGTTTTCAAGGTTTTTGGAGAGGGTATTTATGCTTTTAATTAAAGAAATAAATGCAATTTTTTTATTCTTCGTTTCTGAGATTGCAGAGATACTGAAACATCCAATATTGGGCGAAAGACCTGATACTTCAGTCATTAGAATCAATAGGCTTTTCCAGTTATTTGAATATGGATAGATTAACTCTCAAATTACTCATGTGATTATTTTTATTGAACTCAGTAATCAGTTGAACTGTTTGCAGTACTAGCTGTAGCTAGTTACAGAGTCAGACTCAGTTGTCTTTGTCCCACTAAAAAAGAAAAGGGAATTGCTTTCTTACATTGAACATTCCTGAAAATATTTCCTAACCAGAGAAGAAGAAAAGAAAAGAAAACAAAACAAAACAAAACCCCTAAAACCATCTACTTCATCTTGCCAATTTAATTGGTTACCAGAAAGTCACTTTGACCTTCAGTTCCAAGTGCACGTGCTTAGAATCATGATCTTCTCTCCAGTTCCATTTAGAACACATGCATCTACTTGAACCTAATAATAGTACTTGTTAAAGCAAATTCTTCTCCATCTGGTAAGAAGGCTGTGACCTTTTCAGACTCTAATCTGGCCACTATTATCCTTGGCATTTGTAACCTCAAGTCTAAACTACTGTTATGTGCTCTATGTAGCGTTGTCCTTTAAGAGTACCTGGAAGTCGCAGCTAGTGCAGAATGTGGTGTCCTGTTTTGCAGTGAGGATAGATCACCATTAGCACATACTCCAATGTTTGAGAGTTTGCACAGCTTTCTGTGAGGCCCTACATGTTCTGGGCCCTATTTACATAAGGGTGTTTATACACATGCTCGGGAAGTAGAGGGGATGCTTTAATTAGAGCAGCACCAAGAGCCACTCTAATTAAAGCTCCTGGAGTGTCATGTATCAGTGTTCCCACACTTACAAATGGTGGTGGGGGCACTTTGTCTAAAGACTGCAAAAGAAGCTTTAGATAAAGTAGCCCTACTGCCATTTTTAAGCATGGGGATGCTGATACACGAGACGCTGGAGGCTTCTGGAGCATGGTAATTACCACACTCCAGCAGACTTGGTTAATCAAGTCTGCTCTGACACACTGTAATTGCAGCATATTGGAGAAGCCTTGCTCATTGTACGGGTGCCCTAAGAATCTTTCATGATTCCCAAGTCATCTGGGACCAATCTCCTATGTGTATCATCAGTATGCTAAGTCTGCTTGGCACAAAACATGTAGGGAGTCAATCTCTGCAGTTGCTGCTCAGCCCTGGATCTCCCTCCATCTTGAGGCTTACCAGAGCCCAATCCTGGACATCTTTCAGAAGTTCTGTGAAACCTGCAGATTTATGCAGGTACTCAACAAACAAACCCAGAATAATGTTCTTGTTTATGGAGTCTCTGCTTTATCTTGATGTTCTAGACCCTTTTTAAGCTGTTTTTTAGTCCTCTTGTTACTTTCCTCCTTGTAAATTATCGTATTTTCCTATTGTAAGCATCCCTGAGCCCTTGGTAGGAAGGACAGCATATAAACTGAATTTAAAAAAAAATCTATTTAATATTCTTATTATGTAAAGTATGATTTCTCACTAATTATATCTGTGTATGTATGTGTATATAACATTCATAAAGAGTATAAACCATTTGTAAAGAAAATATTTAAAAATCATAGATGCTCTTTTTTTTTTAATGTTAAAATGCCACCAACACTTGAACACTATGTACAGGATCCTGTTTCATGTAACAAAGGAACATCTTTAGACCAAATCTAAGTTACTTGATTTTTGTATGAGAGCAATTCTATTCCCCACTCTCAATGTATAATTGTTTCCATGGAGGAATAAAAAAATATCTACACGTCTCTGGAAGGTGATTGTATTTCTTTGGGGTAATAGAGGGATCTTACTCAGATAGAATAATAGCATTTTCCTACACAATAGTTGGGTAAGTTAGTGTTAGTTGCAAGATGAATTTTTATAATCTACTCAATGATGTAGGATTTTACTTTGTGGATCTGTCTACACAAGATGCTTTACTGCACAGTAGACTAATTTATTGTGCAGTAAAGCATCACCAAGTAACCATGCAAATTAATAGCATGTGTAGATGTGTCCAGTAGATACTGTATTTGTGCCATAATAAGTAATTGGGTGAGTGTTTTTCCTCATATGGCAACCTATGTTTTTATATTGTGATGTATTGTGATATCAATACATAATTTGATTCAACACTGCATGTTATACTGTGAATGCTTATAAAAAAACGAAGTTCTCTTATTGGACAAACTGTCATAAGTATTTCAAAATATTTTCCAAAATTTCATAATGATGTTCATTTCAAAATATTTACTAAATATTTGTTAAATATTATTTACATTTTAAAACTCTCTGCCTGACTGTGCAGAAAAAGGAAAATCATATGAATTATTTTTATCTGCTGTTCTGTGCTGCGGTTTTTAGTAATAAAAAGGCTGAGAAAGCATGATCATTGGTCTTTAAGTTGAATAGGGATTCCACCTGTCCTAGTTTTGGAGCTCAATTGTTTTGCACCAACCCCTCAGAGAGATGTCTTCTCTGCACAGATGAATTGTATACTACCTTTGGCTGTACTGCATGGGAGGAAGAAAATTGTTACTCAAAGTTTTAGTCTCTGGGATTAGGTATCTCTAACTCATAGCCTAAAGTGCCTTGGAAATAAGAAATGAAGTAGCGACTTTGGCATGGATGGTGTTTGGATAACTTAGCTGTGAAAGTCATAAGATAAATTATCCACCATGTTTATGCAATGTGCGTTTGGAAATCTTACTCAAAGACCCTGAATTTGACTTACTGTTCTCTGGAGACAGAGTATAATGAACAAAGGACTAATTTGATGTTATCACTGCTCCACCCTTACATCTCACTCACAAACCTCCAGTGCTGCTTACCTTAGCTCAGCTGTTACCTGGGTGTCCTGCTGCCCAGGAACTCCTATCTATGTCGCTTTCAGGGCTAGACTACTGGACCAGCTCAGGCCCTGAGATTATATGATGATAGCCTGTTGCCTTACTGATCAGATTTGCCACCTGAACCCTCACTGCAGCTTCATCTCCTCTTAAAGTGACAGGTGCACATTAAGTACCTTGTCACAGTATGCACACAATAATGACCAGGGATCCTGGTTTTCTCTGATTAAAACAATAGCAAACAAGCAAACCAATATTCAGATTTTAAAAAGTAACCCCAAATTCACATTTTTCCATGATTAAAATGAAACACCACTATATCTATCTATCTATCTATCTATCTATCTATCTATCGATAGATGGATATCTATACCTATACAGATATATGTATGTGTGCATATGTATCTATATATGTATGTATATGTATGTATGTGTGTGTGTCTGTGTATATATATATATGTATATATATACATACGTATGTGTATATATATATGTATGTATGTATGTATTTTATGTATGTATGTATATATAATACTGAAATTATCTAGGATAAAACAATGCAACTGTTAACAGGATATAGAAACTTTAATTTAGGCCACAATAATTACTTATGTTGGGATTGAGTCAGGATACTAGGCATAACACCCCTTCCTTGTAAATATTTAGTGACACTTTTTTAATGACTACAAATGCTCAGGTTCTCAGTTTCACACTTCACAAAAAAAACAGTAGCCTCTAACAACAAATGTAATGATTATACTGTAACCCAGGGATCAAGGCTTTACAGAAAATAGATTTAATGAAGACAGACGTGGCCAGATAACTTGAATTTGTATCTTTCAACTTCAATTATTCTAATCTTTTGCTTCCTTTTCTTTTTCCTTTTTACTATCCCAAAAGAAGACAGTTTCTTCAAATAAAGCCAAAGAAAAATCAGATACATTTTATTTCAATTTTATCCTCAGACATTTAAAAAAATAATCAGATGTGCCTGGTTACACACCCAGACATTTTATTCTCTGTTTGAAAATATTAGTTTCTAAATGTTGTGCTCAATTTATGCTGATTGGCTTTTTCTTAAAATGACTCTCTGATGTACAGATACAGCAATGTTATGTTCAGAACAGAGATCATCACGCAAATTGTAATATACTTGTTAAGATTATGTGCTCAGCTTAATAATAAACTACTGTTTGCTAGAGTTGGATTTGAAACTGAGGAGGGCAAATCTTTTAATAGATGGACTCAAAAAGATAAAATTAAAACCAGAAAACAATTGGAGTTAGAAGTGGATATGAAACCAATTTGAGAGAGATGAGTATCTTCCTTAAACATAGCTTAATTGTCCTTTGCATAGCTCCTGCTTAATTCTTCCTTGTTTCAACTGCCATATTAGAATACAAAATAATCTCTACAGGCACAATAGATAACTAAGCATTTCAATATAATTGAAAGTACTGTGTCTAATAGAAAATTATATTTTGTAACATTCAGGGGTGTACTTGGTAGCCGTGTTGGTCTGAGACAAAAAGACATATAAAAACCAGAACTCCTGGTTCCAAAATGATACCTTTTATTAGACCAACTGGAAAATGGCACGAAAATTGTCCTTTTCTGCAAGCTTTCGGAATCAAAGTTCCTTTGTCAGGCTCTGGGAAAAGTGTAGATACTCTCATGGACCCAAAGGGACAGACTTCCATCTTCAGCTCCCTCTGTGCAAAAATGAAGTTTATTTCCTACCTATGGGGACTTTTTACCATCTTGTACCATCTACACTTTTCCCAGAGCCTGACAAAAGAACTTTGATCCTCAAAGCTTGCAGAAAAGGACAATTTTCTTGCCATTTTCCAGTTGATCTAATAAAAGGTATCATTTTGGAACCAAGAGTTCTAGTTTTTTGTCTATTTTGTAACATTGACACTTCATGTTTACTAGCCATGTTATCATTAAACATAATTGTAAAACATGGCTAAGGTTTCTGGGATTTTTTCTCTTTTGTTTTTCCCTAAAGTGTCTAGTGCTCACAACTTTTATCTGAGTTACTAAGCAAGAGTTTAGGTAGATATAGGATTTTGCAAAGGAGAGTGCAGATGGTGTGGTACATTATCATATATAGCACAACTTATATTTTCTTCCAGTTCAAGAAAAACTAGAAGCTTTATTAATATGGTGAGAGTATAGCACTGTATTATTGAATTTAAGATTGAAGCCAAAAACAAAAATAATTATTGGTATGTTCACTAATTTGCTAGAGTATCTATATACTTAACCCCCCCCCCTGCCAAATCAGTCAAAATCCAAAATCCATATATTTCTGTGATTAAAATGAAACACCATTAACATATAGATATGTATACACTGGTGTTTCACTTTAATAATGAGAAAATGTGGATTTTGGGTTCCTTTTTTTAATCTGAAAATTGGGGATTCTTTTTTCATCAGAGAAAACCAGGATCCCTGGAAAACCTGGGGAGTGGAGAGAAATTAGCAGGAATCAAGGAGACGATAATAAGCCATGATGTCCAATGACTGTCTCAGCACTGCCTGAATAGAAGTGCCATGGTCCTTCCCAGGCAGTTGGTTTTAAAGTATGGATAGAGCAGGAGTCAAAGTGGGGTGTAACTTCATTACTGCAACCTCCTACAGCCACCCTTGAACATAGGCCATGTATAGACATTCAAAATGCCCAAGGAGAAATTGTTCCAAGTTATGTGGTTTTCTCTAAGTGGCCTGGTTTAGGTGGGGAGTGAACAGTGTACATGGACAACATTTGAAGGGGTGTCATGCAGGCAGCCTGTGCTAGCCAAAGCCTGAAGATGGAGGGCCCTCCTGCATGCCTCCCAGCATGCCCTGTGGGCTCCCTGGGCTGCCAAAGACTTCCAAGCACAGAACCTAGGTCACAAATGATTGGCTTCTGAGCACAGGCAAACATATCCCCAACCCCCTGCCATGTCACTGCAGAACCTACCCCATACCCAAATCTAAAGCTTTCAGAATAGTCCAAGAGCAAGTGCTTTCCCTTATGAATTGCATGTTGCAGCCTGCCCATACCCTGCCAATGCACCTTACTGCCCACATTGAAGCATTGAAACCCCGAAGCTCCAGTGTGTCTTGCGTGTCACCATATGCAACTATCATTAGAGGCAGTGGAACATCACACATGCCCATCTGGGCATGATACAGCATCTGGTTACCATGGGATGAGGCTTCCTTCCCACAAGGCAGCATTCAGTTGTCCTGCACTGGGTGACCAATTGCACCATGTACTCAGCAAGCATCCTGTACTAGGTCACCCACTTCTATGTGGCTGACAAGGATGAAGACATCCAGGATACCATGGATACTGGGGTGCTCTGGCAGCACCTCCAGACCATTAAGCACCAGTTCTGGGCCCATGCCAGCAATGACTGGTAGGAATAGATTGTGCTGGAAACCTTGGGCAATGAACAGTGAGTCCAGACCTTTCGCATGCATCAGGCTACCTTCACAGACATCATCACTCAGCTGGCCCTCCACATCACTTACCAGGAGGTCAGCATGTGGCAACACCTAACTCCAGATAAGAATGTGACCATCACCATCGTAAAGCTGGGCACTCCCAGCAGTCTCTGCTATGTCACCAACCTGTTTGGTATGGGCAGGTCTATGACCAGAAAGACTGTCCAGGAGGTATGTCTTGTCATCGAGAACATCCTGGCTAAATGCTTCATCCACCTCATCTACCCACAGGAGCTGGTCACTAGCTTCTGCTTCATGGGCTTTCCCAATTATGTGGGAGTGGGGATGGCATCCACATCCCCATTGTTTTCCTGTCCCAGGCCACCTGGGTATTCATAACATTTGGTCTGTTCCCCCAAAACTGGTACTCAGGACCCCTTTTGTTTTGGGGCCTTGTAACTGGTGTCACTTATCTCGTGTTATAGGATAGTATGGAATATACTTCTTCAGTTCCCAGGCTATGTCCTTATTGCATTAGACAACCTATCTGGCTTGAAGGCTGTGATCTCGTGTTATGGTATACCCCCATCAATTCTCATGCTGTGTCCATTCATTGGCCGTGTTGTGCTAGACAGCCGTATGCTTCCAGGACTATATGGAACTTCATGTGTGAAACCCAGGCTCTTACTAATCAATTAACTCCTACTACCCATCTTGAGCCCTTATAATGCATATATCTATACCTATAAGCCAATTCCCCAAAATAGTGTTTCTAAGCCAACATTCCCCTCTGCTCCCCATACTTCCCTTACAGGAAAGGCATTTCAGCATTGTGTCTGTGCAGGAGTGGTACTTCAGTCCCAACATTTCCCTGGTAAAAGTTGGCTAGGTCCAGAGGGATGAGCTTTACCACTACTCTCAAGTGAATGCCAGACAATATGCCCTGCTCCTGCTGCAGGGCATGATCCCACAGGAGATGGTCAACAGCTGGAAGTGGGGGGTGCTATCTGCTTTGAATACACAGGGGAAGCCTGGATTTAACATGGGAGTCTGGCTTATATGCTACCTGTGACTCTGCTATGATGAGTTAACATCAGCGGATGAGTTTGTGATCACCACAACTATTGGCATGATCCTGAACCTGTGACCTGACCCAGTGAGAGGGTCCTCCACACTCTGGCTGCCTAAGAAGAGTCCTTCCATGTGCTGCCCTTGGCTTTCCAGATATATTCTTCTGCTTGGAATACATTGGGATGGAATTGGGGGTTCCTTCACTTTCAGGGATATAAGAAGGGGGAAGGACTATCCAGGACTGAGATAGGGCTGTGCTTGTGGGGGCAGAGGGAGGAAGGGAGGAGCGGAGGGGTTGCTTGAGAAGTTTGTACAGTAACTGCCTTCACCATGAGACTTGGGGTCACCTGGCACCTACGGACTTTCCCCAGGGATTGGATAAGATGAGGGGAAGCCTCTCCAGATACATGACTTAGGAATCACCCTAGCAGTGGGATCAGATCAGTTTCCACATATGGCTCTGCCATCACATCTTTTCTGGATTAGAAGGGAGGGAAGGAGAGAGAGAGAGGAGTTGCTTGGAAAAGGAGCATTTTCTCATTCCTACTATAGTGGAGCTCCAGTGGTTCTCATAGACATCTTCATACTCTCTTCTGTCCCTGACCTTGGTGTTCTCTCTGCCACATGGCTCCTGGTGCCACCAGCTATGGCAGGGTGCCAGGCACCAGCACTTATACCTTTTTTTAAACTTCACCTTTAGAGCTCAATAAATTATTTTAGTGCCTTTTTGTGAGTGCAAGGGAAGCGGGGGGGGGGGGGGGGAGCTGTTTCACAACCTATGCTCTGAGCAGCTGGAAGAAGGCACTGCTTCTCCCAGTAAGCTGAGCATAGCCTTGACAATAAGGCAGAAGTCTATGAATAAGGCAGATTTATGTTTGCACAGAAGGGCAGGTGGGCTGTTAATCACCTACAGCTGTGTGGGGGTGGGGCTTTGAACAGCATCTGCATTCTAGAAAGGAAGGGAGGGGATCAGAGAAAACCATGATCTCTGGTGATGAGATTCCTCATCTCCACATAGTTGCAGATGTGTGACACGTTGGGTAGTGAAGGAGGATGAGACATGTTTTTCCATGGTCCATAGAAGTGCATATGGGGTCTCCGCATCCAGGGGTGGGAAAGGGTCTGGCTACAACCATGGATGGATGGAAGGGTGGATGAAAGTTTGGATGGATGGATGGATGGAAGGGTCTATGGATGGAAGGCATGGTGGATGCATGTAGGTGTGGGTTCTGGTTCATGGGTCTACCTCTTATTGCATTTGGGTGCACCCCCTGCTCCAGAATAACTGGGGCTTTACTGGCTAGGCCACCTTCACAACCTCAAACTTTCCAGAGACTTTTCTGTGATGCTGGCAAAACCCCATGCTCTGGCCTAGAAATTTCCAGAGTCCTCTGCCTGCAACACTGAGGCCACTGGCCCCACCCAACCTGCTCCTAATGTTTCCAGGAGCATCCACCTGCTTGCCCAGCCTTGGATGCTCAGTGCCCGTCTCCCCTTCCTCCAAACCTAGTATATTGGAACCCTATAGCTGTGAACCAAAAAATCCTTCAGCACCCCAGGTGCACATGGCATTGGTACCTGCTGGCAATGGCCAAGCTGCGGCGGTCACAGGGTCACCTCTGTGCTGGTCCAATCCCAATGTTCTTCCACCCTGACCCATCAGAGGCATGCCCCCTGCAATGGCTCTTGGTTGGGAGGGGGGGAAAACCACCTGCAATGGCTCTTGGTTGGGAGGGGGGGAAGTCTATGCTAAGGTCTGACTGCCTGGCTGTGGCCTCTGAGGCCTCTGAGATGTGATGTGTTCGGGGCCAGGTTGGAGTATGTGGGCCTATGCCCAAGCACAGAGGCATGGGGGTTTCTGGCTGGATGCATGTGTGAGAGGGTCAGCGTCCATGGGGCTATGCCCGAGTGGGGAGGTTTTCCTCAGTCTGTGTGTACATTGTGGGGTGCTTCATGACAGGGTGGTGGGTCATGACTCAGGACTCAGGCGTCGAGGTCCTGGGACTTAAGCAGGGGATGTAGATGACTCCCTTTTTGCCACCCTTTATTGCCTAAGGCACATCCCATTCATAGCCTTGCCATCATAATTGAAAACCATAATAAAACATGGAAAAGAGCGGGTAAAAAACAACAAACAACTAAAGAAACAACTTATTTGCCTGACAGGATGCTTCCCCACTTAGAGTAGAGCACAATTAGAAAAGTCTCTCCAGTCCAGTTGTTCCATCATTAACTTATAACAAAGTTTCTAATTATTATTTGTTACCTTGTCCAGGGTTCACCAACCCCACAGTTTACAGGCAACACTTCTATATCCTTGATCCTTGATTCTTGAGGGACACTACTCTCCGTCGCTCTCGTGCCTCTTCATGAAAACTAGCACCGTCATTTGATTACTATGGCTCCAGACTCCCCTTCTGGGGACTTACTGTTCATTTGTCATTCCTTTTATCCTTGCAATTTCTGGTTCTCAATTAACAACACTTTCTGTTTTGCAGGTGTGGTGAACACTCCTGACACCGGCTGATGACATCAGCATTTCTTGCCACCTCTCTGCATGGTAAGTTTCCTCCTTCACTTTTCCTAAGTAATGGGGTCCAACAGCTCCCTGGTACATGCACAGTCTGCTCTATCTCTATGTGCTTTTATTTGATCCTTTTTCTTGACACCATGGTAACATTTTTAGCAGATTACAATACACTTTACTTAGAGCACCAAACATATCCCATACCATGCAGATAGGACATAATGCCTTCCATTCCTGTTTAACTGTCCTTGGCATCATGACTCTGTAGGCAAAGATTTGCGTATAATGGTTGTCAAAGAACCTAGCTGCCAAAAAGAATGGTCATAGTAAAGGGACACAATACAGTGGTTTGAGTGAACACATAAATAGGAAATGAAAAGGAATTTGCCATGTGATAGGCTGTTTTGAATTAATAGCATGGACTGGAACTGAAAGGGAGAAAAAACAGATATAAGCAAACCTCCTGAGGATGTAAGAAGCAAAACACAAACATTTATTTATATATATATAAAACCATTTAGGAAAAATCATAGGCCAGTGCAGAGGTAAAGCTTAGAAAGGAGCCAAAAGAGAGGAGCCAAAAGAGGATGCTATAGGGTTATGTATACATCTGAAAAGGGGACTCAGATCAAGAGTTTCAGCAATTTTCCACATTTAGGTCTTGATGCAAGCAAGACAAGACTAGGGCAAAGTTTTTATTTTGGGAAAATTCTAACTTGGTAAGATTAAAAACGTGTCCCGTCCCCCCGTCCCTGCCCCTCCCAAACCAACATAAGTATATAGCAGGCAAAAAAATCCTTCCTGGATCTTTTTGGCAACCAGTAAACACTCTGGGGCATGGCATAATCAGATACCTCCTACACAGATAAAAAGTTCTCTCTCAATACTAGCATACAGCTTACACATGCTTGAATCCATATATAACATATTGTGATTATTAGTCCAACACTTTCCACCCTATCATACAACATTCTCATACACTTGCTGAGTTCCCTTTAATTTGCTATGCTCCCATAAACACACTCCCATAAAAAGCAATTCATGTTCTTTTTTGAGAGACTGGAGAAGACTTCCAAAACCTTACTCCCCAAGAGTTAGAAGCCTTTCAAATTCCTATTTAAATTAATTCATAACCAATCTATAGACATTTTATCCCAAACCAATATCATTTTTTAAATTAAATGCATCAGCCCCCCCCACCCTGAGATTAATCTTGATCATACATTTATTTAATTTTTGTTAAAGGCATTTCCCTGCTCAGTCTTCATTTTGGTAAAACAAACAAGATCTTTTAATCTTTCTCCATTCCCTTAACACCTTAGTGGTCTGCCCGACACTTTTTTCAGTTTACATTTTTTTCTTGGACATTGGTGATCAGAATTGTATATAATATTCTAAATAGGACTATATGGATGTGTCACATAGTGGTATAACAACTTTCTTATCTAAACTGAACATACCCAACGTATTAAGTTCTAAAACTGTATGGTGGCATAACTAGGGTAGGATGACCAGGGCAGCTGTCCCAGGTGCTGACTAGAAGAGAACAGAAAAGAATGGCTGCCATCTTTGCTACACAGTTGCACTGGTGGCAATCAGAAATTTCTGCTGGCCCTGTGTATGGCAACTGCCCTGGTTGACAGAACATATTGTTTCGCCTCTGAAATTGCATTAGCTCAGGGGTATCGAACTTACTTCTGCCCTGAGCTGGATCTGGATCATGAGGCTGCTTGTGGGCTGGATCCAGCTCAGGACAGAGGGTAGCTCCATCGGCAGTGGCTTCTTTTGCCACCAGGTAGATGAGGAAGCTCTGGCAACAATGGCTCCTGATCCCATTCCAGCCTCTGCATGAAGCAGTGGTTCTGCCTCCCAGTGCACGTAGAAGCATTAGTGGCTTCCATTCCTACCACATGCCCCATGCCAAAGCTGGGCCTTTTGCCTCCAACACGTGTTTTGTGTTAGGGTGTCAGCTTCATCTCCAGGTCCAGAGCAGAACACACAATGGTGATAGGTCCCATAAAGGGCATATGCCAGCTGGGGTCACAATGCGGTAATGCATGATTCAGCCAGAGATGGCTAGGGCTGTGTCAGCCCTTGCTAACCCTCACGCTGCTGATCAGCAGGGATCCTGTTTTTCTCTGTTTAAAAAACAATCCCCAATTTTTGGTTTAAAAAAAAGTAACTCCAAATCCACATTTTCCATGATTAAAATTAAACATCACTATATCTATCTATCTATCTATCTAGATATACATAGATCTCTCTCTCTCTCTCTACACACACACACACACACACACACATATTAATGGCATTTCATTTTGATCATGAAAAAATGTGGATTTAGAGTTACTTTTTTTAAACCAAAAATTGGGGATTTTTTTTTATCAGAGAAAACCAGGATCCTGGGTCATCAACAGGTTTCCTAAGAATGTGTTTAGTTCTTGCACCAGGCTCACTCATGTGTTCTGTTATCCTATCCTTCAAGAAGGACATTGATTGAGGTAGCAGAGAAATTTTCTTCACTGATGATCGATGGCTTCCTATAGGGATGGATTAGAACAGAACCTACTCATATGTGTAATTTTTCAATGAGTAATTGTGGTGGTAGAGATTGACCAAGGGAATCAGTGACAAGAGAACTCAGTGAGTGCACTGGGGATGGGAAATGAACTGAAATAAATTAGAGTTGTAGAGTCTATCTAGAGCAGGCTGCAAAAAAAAAAACCCAAAATAAAACAAAATTTGCACCGGCAGTTACCTGTGCATATTTGTAAGCACAGATTGGCAATGAGTATGTCTCCCTGAATAGAGCAGTTAAGTGGCTAAGATTTTGTACAGAAAATATTTTCATCCTTCCCCTTCTCTTCTATTGGATATTCTCTATGGTTACTTAAGGATTGGAGTTTGTGAGTACCTAAGAGTTAGAGCACGTGTGATTTGCATAAGTTTTATACATGTTTCTGCAGTAGTGCAACAGAGGGAAGGTAACTAGAGCAGCAGCTCTGGCCTCCAACTTTGTTGGGGAATGTAAAAATATCAACAACTGTAGTGATAGCTGCAGTTGTGATAATGCTGCTGTGTTCAACACTGCAGCAGCTGGCACTGCCATGGGCATCATAACTGCCTGGGATGTGGAGCTGCCTGGCTACCCCTTTGTATTTATGTATGGCTACATGACCAAGCTAAAACAAGGTAGAATTTGTATTTATAGAGAACTAACAACTCTTCCGTGACTTCATGTGCATATTGTCATCCATTGCTAAATGTAAAATCATTACCTCACTCTCGATTAGGGGCAGACAACCTAGGGTGAATGAATACACACAAGCAGTTATCATGCAGTAGGTAACATTCTAACTCACCTGGTGGTACTTTGACTGCTTAGGCAGGTCTTAAGACAGTTTTTCTTTTCCAATAATATAGGATTATGTTAAACCATTTTAATAATGGAGGTATGAACATTCAAGAAAATGACATGTTTTCATATTTCTGTGTTAGACAAACATGTATTGATATTCTGTAATATGAGATAATTTCTAGCTAAGAAGGCTACTGTAGCCTACTTAACCCAATATCAGTCTATTCATGACTGAAATATAGGGTACACTAAAAGGTAGAGTAGTAATGTAGCACTGCAAAAGCTAGATAACTAGATTGTGTTATTCTAGGATACGGCCACATTGATAAAACTGTTGCACTGATTGCAGGGAAACAGCAATGAATTACATTAACAAATTCAATATTGATAAATGATCTACTCAGCTTCTGCCTAAATTAAAATGACTTCAATCCAGATGAGTGCAGCCACATATTAACACCTGGTCCTCTGTTTCTCCTTTCCATCCTAGTAAATTATGGGTTTGGTGGTTGTCAGTTTGTATGTATTGATTAAAACTGTTGCTACAGATTTTTCACAAATTAGTGTTAAAGTAAAATAAAAAAGAAGAACCATTTTATTTTGCTGCAACTGTTAATTCAGTCTAGTTAAGTTACATGAATTGTTTTTAAAGGCAATATTAAGAACTATTAAAAAGTCATCTGAAAAATCATGTGAAGAATAATTCTTCCAGTAATTTGAACAATCTTATCCAGCTCAACAGCTACATGGCAAAAGCACAGACTGAAATGAGGGCTTTATGACTATTATCTTTTTGTAATGCATGTTGTTTTTATAGTTAATATTTGAAATTAATGTTTGCTTTACAGTTTTCAGTTAGACTTAGAAGTAATTCCAATAAAAATTACCTTTTGTTCTATAAGATATATAAACTAGGCTTTATGGTATGCAACTTTGAACTGAAATTGAAATCATACTTGATATCTGTAGCCAACATGGAATCTGTTTTTGAGAATGGCATGTAAAAAATGAATGCACAATTCTTCTCTTAACTGATGCTCATTACCAAAACTCCATAGAAAACAAATGGGTGTATACAAAATGAAATTGAGCACTTGAAAATGGATTTGAATGAAGGATTATGAACTTAATATCTCCTTGTCCAGAATTCAGACCCACTTCTCATCCTGAGTTATTAATTAAAGACTACGAAGGCTGTGTGGTCTAATAGATGAAAATAATTGCATGGTATTAAAAAAGCTAAAATTAACCATTGGCTAATTGTGTGACCTTGGGCAAATTTAATCATACCTATGTCATTTTGTTCATCTGAAAAATGTAGAGAATGATACCTAGAAACTCTTCTACAATGTTTCATTATCTATGCCTGAAACAATATATACTAGCTAAATAGTCTTGCTCTTTAACTGAGACAATTCAATTTCAGCTAGTCAAAGCAGGCATAATTTGTTTGGTAGCAGATGCATATTTAAAGAAGCATGATTGTATTTTTTCCTAGTCATTTATGCAAATCCCTTCACTCTATCCCTACACTATTTGTTGTTTTTTTTTGTTCTCTAAATAACCATGGATTATGAACAGAATGACTAAACCAAGCATCTTGTGTAGATTATCATCTGGGATCCTGGTTTTCTCTGATATAAAATCCCCAATTTTTGGATTAAGAAAGTGACCCAAAATCCACATTTTCTGTGATCAAAATGAAAGTCCACTAATATGTATTTATTTATTTATTAGTGGACTATATATATATATATAGAGAGAGAGAGAGAGAGAGAGAGAGAGCAGTGTGTTTTAATCACAGAAAATATGTGGATTTTGAGTTACTGTTTTTCAAAAAAAAATGTTATCATAAAAACCAGGATCCCTGATCATAGTGTTAGAGTAATATTGTAGATTTGCATAGTCCTTGCAAGGATATTTGTTAATCATATAGGACATTGGACAAGACTCGGTATAAATATAGAGATGTTCAAGTTTTCTCAAGGCTTTGCTGTAAGTTAATGCCAGTAGTGGGTTCTAGAAATGAAAGAAGACCTCTAGCTTCTCATTTGCACACTTATATGTTATGACAACACTGTGTGCAGTACTTTTCTACTGAGCAATTCTGGGGAGAAGCTTTACCTCCCAAAAGTATGTCTACAATATATGATAGCAGAAGTTATAATAAACTATTTTACTGTAAACAATACTGGTATTTGTGATGGAAGAAGGAGATACTTGTGCACCTCTGAAGGGCTATCCTAGCCTTATAATGCTCCTAGAGGGGTAATAGTTGAGTAACTCAGAGTTAGTCCCAAGCTGCGCATAAATCATTCACCAAGTGAAATAGGATTCTGTTCTATAAGCACTGAAGAAGTGAAAAATCATTAACTGGAGACATTGTTTTTTATATTGTGCTATCAAGATTTTTTTAGCTTCTAATCTATGTGCTATACTATAAATGTAGATACAAATGCAGAGTCTCCTTATTGGACCAATTATCATATTAGAGCATTAAAAAAAAATCAAAATCTCTACCTTCCTGTGTCCAAAAGGAAATTATTTTTATCGCTGTTCTGTACAATTTATACAAATAAAAAAGCCGAGTAAGCATACACTTAGAATGGCCTTTTATTTAAGGGGGGCAATAGTTCCACCTGTACTGGTTGTGGAGTTCCACTGCTTTGCACCAATTCCTCAGAGAGATAACTTCTCTGCACAATTCCTTAGACATCTGTACTGCATGGGAGAAGCAGAATTGTTACTCCAAGTTTTTGTCACAGGGCTTAAGTGATTTTTCAGGAATCCATAACTCATTGCTGAGATTGACTTGGAAATAAAAACTGAGGCAGAGATTTTGGAAGGCATGACTGGTGTTTTGGCAACTAAGCTGATGAAAGTCATTGGATAAATTATCCACCATACTACCATGCAAACCACCACGTTGTAGATAATTTGCACAGGGAAGAGGATGTTTTATTGTTGGTGGGTGGGTGGTGGAGGAGCTCTGTTGGGGAGGGCAGAGGGGCATCTGTTCATTGTGAGGGCAATAAAGAGTTTTCCTGAGAACTGTCTGCAGGGAGCATGGTGCTTGGGGGGTGTATCTGTGTGTGTGTGGGGGGGGGGGGGGGTGGGTCAGTGGGTAGCTGTCCAGGTGTGCTACAGCAGGGAGTGCAGGAGGAGGTGGTTGGTTAGGTCTCTTGGACCTGGTACCCTGGACTTGACGGTGTGTGTGCAGCTTGCCTGGATCCTCAGTGGGAAGGGGCCACTGCTGTCACTGCCACTACAGTTGGCAATCCCACTGCCAGGCATCCTCCACCCTCTGTGCCTCATCTGCCCAAGCCTCATAGAAGACCTCCCCACAGGCCTCACAGGTGTTATGCAGCATGCAGACTGTGGTGATGACCTGGGGGTTCTTGGTCTTGGTGAACTCGAGGCGGGTGGTGAGGGTGCACCAGCATCCCTTGAGGAGGCTGAAGATGCACTCCATGAAAGCATGGGTCTAGCCCAGGCACTTGTTGAGGTGGGTCTGGTGGGGGTCCAGGTGTCTGGTGTAGGGTCACATGAGCCAGGGACGAAGCACATATGTGGGGTCCCTGAAGAGGAGGGGCAGGACCACCACCATGCCCAACTGGAGGTCCAGCACCCCTGGTGTGAAGCACCCACTCTGCACCAGGGCTGGCAGTGTGGAGTTCTGGAAAATGTGGGCATGTGTGGGTACTGCCCACCCTGCTGGTGTTCACATTGGTGAAGGTGCTGCTGTGGTCGATGACAGCCTGGACCACGATGGAGTGGAAGCCCTGCAGGTTGTAGTAGGGGCAGTAGCCATGGGCCAGGCAGGTGATGGGAATGTGAGTCCCGTCCAAGGCTCCTATATACTGGGGGAATTCCAGGGTGCAGAACCCTGCCACCACCACCAGGGAGTCATGCACCCAGAGCACCATGTGCCCCAACATGTCCTGTGCAGCACAGTGCAGCATGGTCAGCCAGGTAGTTTCTGTGCATGAGGGAACTGGCAGGGCCCAGGAAGCCATGTGCCAGATGGTAGTCACTGCAGCAGGATCCTGGGGTGCTAGGCATCACTGCCAGGGGCAGGGATTAGAGCAGCCGTGGTGTGGGGAGGCAGAGGCTGTGGCGAGAGAGCTGCTGGGTACACTGTGCACACTGCTCCTGGCCAAGTAAGTGGCTGGCTAGGGAGCAATGAGTGGGGATACCTTTTAAAGATGCCCTCCAGCCACAGGAAGCTATGGCCAGAGCCTCCAGCTTCCCCTCATAGTGGCAGAGGCACTTTGCTGGGCCCCAGGAAGTGGAAGCATTTGGCTTCCATTTGTAGCAAATCTGCTGAACATGTAGATGGCTGGCTGGGAGCATTTACTCACTAGTAAACTACTCTGGGATCAAATACACAAGTAAACACACCAGTGGGTGCGTCTATACAAGACATTTACAGTGGAGCTGCCTAATTAGCCCTGCATGTACATAGATTTCATAGACATTAGGGCTGGAAGGGACCTTGGAAGATCTTCAAGTCCAGCCCCCTGCCCCAGGGGCAGGAAGTCAGCAGGGGGTCAAAAGATCCAAGCAAGATAAATGTCCAAATGATTCTTAACAGAGTCCAAAGTAGGTACTTGCACCACCTCTGGAGACAATCTATTTCAGGCCTTGGGGACTTGGAAAATAAAGAAGTTCTTCTTTTATGTCCAGCCTGAAACAGTCATGGAGGAGTTTGTGACCGTTTGATCTTGTCATCCCTTGGGGCTCTCTGGTGAACAGATGTTCCCCCAGATCCTAGTGAGCACCCCTGATAAACTTATAGGTGGCCATCAGATCACCCCTGAGCCTGCACTTTTCCAGGCTGAAGAGTCCCATAGCTTTCAGCCTGTCATCATAAGGTCTGTTTTCCTGATGTCTGATCATGTGCATGGCTCTCCTCTGGACTCTCTCAAGCTTTTCCTATTAGGGTGCACAAAACTAACGAACTCCAGAGCAAACTAGTACGTGTAAATACAAGTACTAGCTTGCTCTGGAGTTTTTTTGTGCATGGCAGTGCATGAGTAGATGCTGCCTAGCTGGTTGGGGCAGCACCCTCTTGGCCTAGTCAGTCCCTTTGCAGCCACATTGAGTCCTGTCAAAGCAACCCTTGGCTGCTGGCAGCTGGGGCTGCTCTGACTGGGTGCAATGTGCCATGCATGAATAAACACTGGAGGGGTATTCTCTGAATGTATTGGTTCCCAGGCACACATTCAAACTGTGCACCCAGCAATAAGCTCCAAAGTTTATTCATATACATTAATTGCACATGTGGATGTGCCCAGTGGGTGTGTCTATGTGAGAGGTATACTGCCAAGTTAACTAAATTAGCTCTGCAGTAAAACATCACCATCTACACACGTGGTGCTATTAGGATGGAGTAAACTAATTAACTCCACCATATGATAGTACTGCTTGTGACAAGTACTATCCTATGATGGAGTTATTTTTTTCCACTGCTACACATGAGTAGACACTGACGGGGATGGCTGGGGCCTGAGGGTGCTTCAATATCAGGGCTGCCTTCTGGCTAACCTCTGTAGAAAATTGAGCTGGGTCAGAGCAGCCCTGGGCTGGCAGACTGACCCCTGAACCCATGCCAGCTGGCATTGTGCTACTCCACCTCAACATGCTGTGGTCCGAGTTGCACATGCAAATATGGCACCTAGTGGCAATAAATTCTGGTGAACTGCATTGGAGTTTATTCAGCCACATTAATTGCATGTGTGGACAATCCTAGTGAAGAATTAGATTTAACCAGCATTTCCAGCCTATCCCTATATGTATCATGGGTGGGTAACAGAATCACTCCTCCGTAGTAGTTGATTAATTCAGTCTTAGTTTCAAGCTGTACTTTGCTCATCTGCTAGGTGAGATAGTGTTTCAGTTTAAGTGTGTGCATGTATATGTATCTTATTCCTTAGGTCTTATCACACACCAAGGAGAGTCCTAAACTCCTGGAAAAGAAAAATTATTATTTTTCAGGCCTGGTTCATTTTGTTCTGTTTCCTATTAGTCACATTTGTTTTTGACATTTAATTTATTTTTTTTTACTATGAATCTTTTGAAACATCTTAAAAGAAGAAGACCATTCTTCCTAAATATTACTATATATAATATCTATCACAGGTCATGTGTACAAATTTAGTTGTAAATATTTTTAACTCTTTATAGCTAATATAGAGTATACTAGATAGAAATATTTAAAACAATTCTGGACAAAAATTCTATATAAATATTTCAGGGAAGTTTCTGAGCTAGTAAGTTGAAGGGATGGCCTTTCAGTTCCAGTAGTACTCTATTTTTGTCATTTTAAATATGTTTTTGTGGCTCACGAGATTGCATTCTGTTATTACTCTGAATCCAGCTCAGATTTCCTGTGACCAAATATGATTTCACAAAAGTATAAATGGAGTTATTTTTATTTCTATTCATTCATTATTTCATTAGTTCAGAACCTACACATTTAGCTATTTGTACATTTGATACCAGATGAATACAGGAAGCAAACAATATGAGTATGTAAGCCAAGAACTTCCCTGAAATTTAAAGAGCTGAATTAGTTTGAGATTTTTGCAATTAGGAAAACTTAAATAAGGATTAATAACACGAATTTCTTATGGATATATATAAAGAAAATTGAGTTCTTCCACCTCTGCCTTATGCCATTAAATGAGAAAAGGCAATTAAGCATATAATCAGGATAAAAATATGCTTCAAGTCAAGTATATATTCAATTACTCTCCTCAGTTGAGGCCTACTGCCTACATAGCATGACTCCATAACAATATTCTTATTGCTATTACTTTTCTAATCCATTTGTCTATTTTTTGGCACTAGTTTATTGTGCCTCTGCTTAATTGATATTACATACTATTTTGTTGAGGTAATAGTTTTCTTATTATATACCTGTATAGATCCTAGCAAAAAAAGATCCCTGATTATGACTGAAGTTTCTGAACACTAATTTGATAATAATTAATGTAAAACATAAACAATAATATGATAAAATTGTCGGCTTTTTAAATCCAAACTATTAAAACCAATTATTTGTGCTACCGTGTATAAAACATACTATGTTTTGGCTTCTGCAATAAGATGGTTTGCTTGCCAAACATCCAGGCTTCAGAAATTGAACACAAATCAAATTTGACCTGCCTCCAAATTCCAGCCATTCTATTCTTGCTAGGAGATAAAGCAATAGTCACAGTATGTTCAAAACTATTACATGCCATCAAAAAGCCAGTCAGGTGTTAATCTCTTGATTAAGAAAATTATTGGGTTTCTTTGCCAATAGAGAGACTGAATCCATCCTACAAGAAAAACAAACAAAAAAGACCTATTAAGGTACCTAAAGAGACCTAAAAAGACATATACAGGGAAATGCTGAGTACTGAGTATCTAATCTTTAAATTAGTAATGTAATAGTTATGTTGTTTTTCTCATTCTTAAAATTAAATATTGTTTTTGTGGGAGATGAACAGCTGGGGACAATATGCACATTCAGAAGTTGTGTGTGATATTCAAGTTGTTAACTTTTAAATCAAAATGTTGTTTTAGTTTTTGGGATTGTATCCCTTCCTGTGAAAAGTGAAGGGAAAAAATACTAAAAGTACCTTTAACAGTGCCTAGGATGGCATCAACAGCAGATTTATTTAAGCTTAAATATCACTATCTTTTGGTAAATATTGATAACAGCTTTTTCTGTGTGAAAGAACTTTTCACTTTTAAGTTGTGTTTAATGTATACTGAAAAAGTAAGCAAAATTTATATTACTAAGAATCCTGGTCTTCTCTGATTAAAAAAAAAATAGATAAAAAAAATTACCCAAAATCCACATTTTTCTGTGATTAACATGAAATGTCATTAATATTTATATCTATATAGAGATAGTGGTGTTTCATGTTAATCACGGAAAAATGTGGATTTTAGGTTACTTTTTTAATCCAAAAATTGGGGATTTATTTTTATCAGAGAAAACCAGGATCCTTGTATATTACAAATTTAAATTTAAATGCTTTAGATGACCTATTCTGACTATTTTCTCATATTACTCTCTTTCAATAATATTTTCAAGATTTTGGTATGGAAAAACATTGAAATCACACACTCTCAAAGACAAATAAAGCATTTTCCATGTGCTACATTAATAATAAAAATAAAGCAAAAATGTTTCCAAATGATCTCAGTAGGGGCCTTCTTAAAATTTGCCTAAAATTGCTTATGTTTTCACACAGTAGATAGGAACATAAAACAAACCTTCTTTGCCAATCAGAAGTGAGATTCTTCATCTTTAGCCAGAAAATAAATAAATAAGGTGTTCAAAAATTGTAAAACTTGTCAGAGGGAATTTGAATGGAGGCAGTGATCTTGAAGACTTAAGAACTGTCTTCTTGACAATTTCAAATGTTATTGAATTTTACCCCTAAATCATACCAGCATTTTTAAAAATTCTTCACTATATATGTAAATCATTACACAACCCACTGAAAAGAACCTGGAGAAGGTAGAAAAACAAGTGAACATAAAAGAAAACAAAACAGAACCAAAAAAACAAGCAAAAGTAAACAAAAAATATAACCTTAAAGAACAAGACATTTTTAACTATGAATTTATGATACTAATAAGAGTGTTGGATATTTCATATTTGTTTCCCTTTTGTTTTCCTCTGAGCAAGCTCTCCAAAGTCACCTGGGTTTGAGGGGAATAAAAGTTATACCCATTCTAGTTGTTTCATTAGTAAAAAAGAGAAAAAAAGGGAGAATTCTAAAATTTGAGTTGAATTCTAATCATTCATAATGTAGACTGGAATCCATTCCATTTTTCCACAATTCTATTTCTTCTATTAAAATTACTCATAATTTTGCTTAGTGGAAAACAGACATGAATTAAACTCATACCAAGAGCAGACATGCTGATTAAGAACATTCCTATTTTTTTCTATGGTAAACTATTATTTTTAAATCAGAAGAATACTTCTAGGAAAAGACTTCCAAAAGGTCTTAGGATTTCCTTTTCTTTTCAAAATTCATGAATCTTTCAGTTTTACCTAACAGAAGGCAAGGAGAATTGGGTGCAGAGAAGTTTGAAAGAGATTTATTAACAAATTTGAAATATATTTATTAACACATTATTTCCTTCAACAGTTACAGACATTTAAATATAGGTGTTTTAGAATCATCATCATAGACTCCTGGAAAATTAGGGTTGGATAGTATCTCAGGAGGTCATTTGGTCCAATCCCCTGCTCAAAGCAGGACCATCCCCAACTAGATCATCCCAGCCAAAGCTTTATCTAAATTGGTCTTAAAAACCTGCAAAGATGGAGATTCACCCACCTGCAAAGATGGAGATTCACCCACCTCTCCATCTGGACAATCTGTTCCAGTATTTTACTACCCTGCTAGTATGAAAATTCTTTCTAATATATAACCTAAACTTCTCTTGCTTCAATTTAAGACCTTATTCTGTCATCTCCCATCACTGAGAACAGTTCAGCTCCATCCTCTTTTGTATCCTCCTTCAGGTAAAGGCTGCTATTAAATCCTGTCTCAATCCTTTCTTCTGTACACAAAGCAAGCCCAATTCCTTCAGCCTCTCTTCATAAGTCATGTGCCCTCTGCTGACCTCTCTCCAATGGGTCCACATCCTTTCTATAGTGGGGGGCCCAAAACTGAACACGGTATTCCAGATGTGGCTTCACCAGTGATAAATAGAAGTGAATAATCACTTTCCTTGCCCTGCTGGCAGCACATCTACCAATGCGGCATAGTATGCCATTAACTTTCTTTGCAACAAGGGCACACTGTCGGCACATATTTATCTTAATGTCCACTGTAACTCCCAGGTCGTTTTCTGCAAAGCTGCTGCCCAGCCAGCCAGCCCTCAGCCTGTACTGGTATATGGGATTGTTCCATCCTAAGTGAAGCACTTTGCAGTTGTCCTTGCTGAACCTCATAAGAGTTATTTTAGCCTAATCTGCCAATTTGTCTAGGTCACTCTGAAACCTAGCCCTATCCTCCAGCATATCTACTACTCCCCCCAGCTTGGTGTCATCTACAGACCTGCTGAAAGTGCACTATATGTCATCTTCTAGGTCAGTGTTTCACAACCAGTGGGACGGATCCCACTGGTGGGATGCAAAGGTCATGTAGGTGGGAGTTCAACTCATTTGAAAATTTTCATTAATGATTAATATAATGCTAAAATCCATGTAATGTAAAAATACACTTCTTGGAAAAAATGGGGTTTTGTTTTTATCTTGGTGGGACCTTTTGACAAAATGGTTGGTGGGACATAAGGTACAAAAGGTTGAGAACCACTGTTCTAGGTCATTGATGAAGACATTGAACAAAACCAGCCCCAGGACCAACCCCTGGAGCACTCCACTTGATACCAGCTACCAACTAGACACTGAGCCATTGAGTACTACCCTCTGAACCCAATGTTCCAGCCAGCGCACCTTATAGTTCATTCATCCAACCCATCCTACCTTAGCTTGCCTGTGAGGATGTTGTGGGAGGCCATATCAAAAGACTTGCTAAAATCAAGGTATACCACATCCACTGGTTTTCCCGCATTCACGGAGCCAGTCACCTCATCATAGAAGGTAATCATGTTGGTCAGTCATGACTTGCCGCTGGTGAATTCATACTGACTGTTCCTAATGTTCCTAATCACCTTTTTCCTTCTCCAAGTGCTTCCAGATGGATTCCTTGAGGAACTGCTCCATGATTTTTTGAGGGACTGAAGTGAGGCTGACTGGTCTGTAGTTCCCTGGATGCTCTTTTTTTCCCTTTCTTAAATATGGGCACTACATAATTCCCTGTTTGTCCATGTTTGCCATTTTCCAATCATCCAGGACCTCTCCTGATCACCATGATTTTTCAAAGATGACCACCAGTGGTTCTATACATGTTCTCATTTCAGTACACCTTGTTTTCATAGAATTTTTATAGCATTCAGAAGGGATCATCTGATTATCTAGTCTAATTTCCTGTCTATCACAGGCCATTAAATTTTCTCAGATACCCGCTATTATGAGACCAAGTATTTGTTAGACAAAAAATATGTCAGTCCTCAGGAGACTAAATAGTTGTATCTACAGGCAGGTTTCATAAGAGATACAGCCCTAACAATGTCTCAGGTCCTTGCAGTGGCAGGGGATTGATTAGTGAGATATGTCCACATGATCCTAATGGTGAATTGTTCTCTTCACTGAAGAGCAAGTCAAAATTCCCACAGATACTTGCTAATTTGACCTTGAAAGAAAGCTAAAAGTTCTTTCACAAACTCAGATCTGTTTTTCTGTGAGAAAGAGCCTCCAAGAGAATTATCTGTACCACTCAGATAATGGTACACTGGTCTACTCTATATTATCCACCATTTCCAGTTAATTTCTACAAAATTCACAGAGCCATAAGGAACTCAGTGCTTGGGTAGCCCAGTGATGAAGGTATTCCCAGAGAAAAGGAAACCTGAATTCTGATCTTTCATAGAGTCACAGAGTCAAAGAAAAGCAAGGCTGGAAGGGACCTCCTGAGATCTTTCAATTCCAACCCCTTGCTTCAAGCAGGATCATCCCTATCCAAACCATCCCATACAACCATGTAGCAGGGCACTGGGGTGCATCTGCTCCTTTAAGGCTGATTGCAGGTGGTATAGGGGGCTAATGAGAGACTCTCCTGACCAGAAGAGGGCTCAGGCTGGAGCTATATAAGCCCAGAGTCTGAAGCAGTCAGGCAGTATCTCCCTGGTAACCAGAAAGTGAGGAGCTTCTGGCAAGAGAGTAGCAAGGTTCCTGAAAAGACTTGCATTTATCTAAACAACTTTTCAGGACTGGGAGCAGAGGCAAGTCCCCTGGGCAGAGAAAGACTGGGTTTTACAGGCAAGTGGCCTTTGTTTTTGAGATGTCTGCCAGAGAGCTAAGGTGCTTCTTTTTTATTTAAATAGCATTGGTAGTTTAGCCTTGAGCCCTCTATGGCAGGCTTGAGGCCTACTTAGGGAACCAGTAACCCAGGAACCCACAGATTGAGAGTGGGGCCCAGTAAGGGGCCAACAAGCCTAAGGGAAGGCTGAGACCCAGACCAAGGGGTCCATGTGCCCAGGGAAGGGCTGAGTTTGGGTGGAGAGCCCAGAAGCCCAGAGAAGGGGCTAAGTTGGACTAGAGGGTCCAAGACCCCAGAGGAGGGGCTGCATGTGGGACTGGGGGTGGGGGGGCGAGCCAAGGGAGCTGAGTGAAGAAGGGAGGGTTACATTAGAGCCTGAGCCAGGCGGGGGCATCATGGGTATCTGGGGGTGTCATGGCTGTTCCCGTGGCCATGGACCTGTTACAAACCATAATCTAAACTCTATGTTCTACTCACAACCCTATCACAAAATACACCTAACACCCTAAACTGCCACAGCCGGGGAACCATGGCAGCCCATGCCCTGCCTCTCTAAAATGTTGCCAGTGTACACTCAAGAAGGCCATGGCCCCCCACTATTGTGTATTTTTCATTATGAAATCTACATGCAATTTACATTAGACATTCATTAATTTAAATAAAATAACCTCCATCCTAAATCTGTCAGCAATATAAAACAGACATACACCCATCTTCAACAATTCTTATGAGATGGCATAATCCTTATCCCAGGTACCTATTTAAAGTAGAGATAAATTAGGTGCCTAATGGCACCCACTGTACCCATTCCTGGGACAGGTACCCTAATTTTAAGCATCTAAAGCAGTAGCATAACTAGGGGTTGGTGAGAAGAGCCACCCACCCCAGGCATCAAGCTAGGAGGGTGCTACAATTACCTACCCCACCTCAGGGAGTCTTCACCCCAGCAGCAAGAATAGCTTCATAACTTATCCATGGTGGGAACTTCCAAACAGTCTTCCTGCAGCTGCTTTAAGAACAACAGCTGGAGCAGACAGCAACAACTCAACTAAGGACTGTTTAGGAAATCCCAACATAGGCAAGACTTCTGCTTTTCCTCTCCCTGCAAATTTCCAGTGTGAGGCATGTTTTATTCAATGCCTGAGGTTTTGTGGTACTACAAAGAGGCTTATAGTGCCACAAACCACATGTGTCTACATGTCTGGACTCAGCCATAAGTTTTAATTTTTCAAACCCTATTGAAATAAATTGCCATTAATGTCAAAGACTGCATTCAGACAAGTGTGGGTGTGTAGTATGTGGCACTGAAGACCTGTCTGCAGCAGCATATGCCACATACACTGCACATACAGGAGATCCCAGGGTCAAAAAAAGCCCATGTTTAAAAAAAGCGAGGTGGTGCGCACCACCCAAAACCAGTGTGGCCACCCAGAGCCCAGGTAAGGCTGATATGGCCAGATTTGGACATGAGGACAGAATAGAAGAAGAATTAATAAAATAAATAGGTTATAACCAGAAATCCTGGCTTTCTCCTGGTTTAAAAAAAAATCCCCAATTGTTGGATTAAAAAAGTAACCCAAAATCCAAATTTTTTTCCATGATCAAAATCAAACATATCTCTCTCTCTCTCTCTTTCTCTCTCTCTCTGTGTCTACATATATATACACACCTATATATAGGTAAATTTATATCTATAGATATATAGATATATCTATATATCTATAGCTATATAGATACAGAGAGTGGCATTTCATTTTGATCATGGAAAAATGAAGATTTTGGGTTACTTTTTTTAATCCCAAAATTGGAAATTTATTTTTATCAGGGAAAAAAAAAGGTATCCCTGGTTATAACCTATTTATTTTACTAATTCTTCTTGTGTCCTGTCCTCATGTTCAAATTTGGGTTCATAAATGGTCACATACTATTGCTTGATCTGTAGGTTTAGTGAGATCCTCTTTGGTTCATTGTTCCCCTACACATGAGCAGGCCAGCAGGTATTCTGTAGTCTGAAAGTTTTCTCCACATTCACTCATGTGTTTGAATTTGTGAAGTATCCCCACAGTTGCATGTTAACTTTATCCTTACCCTGTTCAGAGGCAGTTCAAACTTCTACATATTAGTCAATCAAGCTCTATGCCTACAGAGGATGTTCAGCAGTTTGATATTCATTTCATACTTATTCTGATCCTGAGTAATCTCTAGTTTTGAATGCCACATTTTATTCAGATGGATGTCAGTGTTTCCCTCCTTTGCAGGGAGGAAACCTTTTGATGATTTTTGTCCACTGGGAGCTGCAATATGAACATGCAGTAGATGCCTCTTGTTTTGCTCTTCTGGGTGGATCCTGTTTGGCTTTCTGCCACTCTCCTGATATCTGGTTGGGCAATTCCAACAAGAAGATGGACACTATGGACATTCATTGGTTTAAGGCATCCAGTAATGCACCTGCAACATTCATTCAGCACACTGTCTAACTTCTTTCCATGTGTCATTCTTTCCAAAACTTTGGCCCCCCAATTTGGAGTTGATGAGTTTTTTAATAATATGTTGTTCTGGGAATTAACTTTGCATTTCATTTTTCCTCAGTGTACTCTGTATGAAAGTATACAGTCTAGTTTCATTCCAAAGTAGATAAGACTTGGGCAGTAGGTGAGGGTTATTCCATGCCAGGTTAGCGTGAATTGCTTACTAGTATCTAGGTTCTAAAAAGACTAACTGTTATTTTATTTGGATTGGCATGTAGTTGACTTTTAACAAATAAATCTCACAATCCATTGAGCCTTGATGCCACCAGGGTCTTGACCTGGGCAAAATTCTTAACTTGAGTAGTGTTACACAAATCATCTGCATAAATAAAACTCCTCATGCTTGGGTGAATTGGTTGATTACTGGTGTAGATGTTAAATAGTATAGGTGCAAGTATGTTCCCTTAAGACAGGCCATTCCTTTGTTTTTGCCATCATTTCCACTTTTTGTATAATTTGATGTAGAATTGTTGATTTTTTTTAGAAAGGGTCATATTATTCATAGTTGTTGGAAATCTTTTGTCATATCATATATTTTTGCAAGTAGCCTCTTGTGGTGACATAAGCTGCTGGCAGGTCTATGAATATGGCACCAATGACTGTTCCTTTTTTGGAAGTCACCTTTGTGCTGAATGATATTTAATACTTGATCAGTGCATAATTTCCCTGCATGGAAGCCAGCTTGCTCAGGCATTTGGTGTTCTTTAAGAACTGGTAACCAAAGGTTTAAGATGAGGCATTTATAGAGTTAGAAAAGATGACATAACAAGTATACATGTCGGAAGGTCTTTGGATCTTTTACTGTAAAACATGAAAGGTTATATGATATATAAATACTGAGGGCACTATTCTTTGCTCTTATTCATGGCAGGCAGTATATTATTCAGGAGGGTTGCAAAATGTGACCTTTAATTTTCTAATATTTGTAATCATGAAGTCTGTAGCAGTATCTTAGGTAATGAAGATGCATAGAAAATCTGAAGATACATAAAATTTCTTCTGGTTATACAGAACTTGAGTTATAGTTCCATATGGAAATAAAATGTTTTACCATTCAAAAAAAATGAAGTTTTCAATATTAAAGAATCATGTGAGAAAGGGAATACGATGAGTAATAAGCATTTTTGTCATTTGTTACTATATTTCATGCCATGTGATCTCATTAATATAAAAGAGAATGCACAATATAAATGTTGGGGTTTTTTAAAATGTCTTCAAGGCTTCAGTTAAGATGAGGTAAACAAATTGTGGAATTTTAACATGTTAGCAAATGCACAAAGCTCAAATGCTCTGCCAGTTGGGTGACAAGACAGTAACTTGCTAAATATAGCCACATTTAGCTTACTTGCTAAATTTAGATATATTTTAATTTAAAATGTTTTGGCTATCATGTTCATGTTCCTTATGTATTTACCCTGAAGTCTCACTGTCTTTCTAAAATATTTACCTGCCTATGAAAAAGAAAGCATCCAAATTGTAATTATTCAACTTTATATGAATGGTAAATGAATGTATAACCTCACTTAGAATCCATATTTGATATTCAGATCTTACATGTTTTTTTGGAATAGAAAAAAAAATGACTGAAGTGTGGGGCCGACTCCTTTATGCTTTAGCAATGCTTGTCTGAGCAGCTAGGGGAAATGGACTATCTATCTATATTCAACTGCTTTTCCTGATCAAAGATTGCTGTCATAGGAAAGATAAAAGAAAAGAAGTAGGTGTATCTTAAAGGAAATTAATTTATCTTGGACTACTCAAAATGTGAGCAGAAGTCTTCTTTTGTTCAAAAAGGCCTGGAGGTACGGAACAGGGAATATAAAAATTGTGAAAGTGTAGCCTTAGTTTTTCAGAGTTCTTTGTAGCTTTTGAATGGGGCTTCATGATTCCAGGTCCTCTGTGATTTCGTAAATGATCAAAAATAAAGTAAAAGTACAGATCTATTTAAAAATACAGATATGTCTAAGAGTGTGAGAGGAAAAGAATATCTAGTTATATTATCCTGTTACTTTTTCATCTTTGTTGATTTGTATTTCATTCTCACTCCTCAGCATAATATAGATAATTCAAGGTTGTTTTAAAAATGTAGCAGCTGGAATCTGATATATGAATAGTATGTGTTATAAAAAGTACTTTAATTAAGTAATGAATTTATATCCTTTTGACATATATGCAAAGTTGACTTTGGCAGATGGCCCCCCTGAGGCAAAATCCAACAGTGGAGATAGAATTTCCCTGTTCTGTGTCCAAAAAGGCACATCCAATATTTCATAATAATAACATACAGTTGGGTTTTTTGGTTCATCTCTCACATTTTATAACTCCCTTCCAACTCACTCAGCACATCTTTTTCTTGGTGAAAGGAAAATATTGTATAAAAGGTAACTTCTCACAGATATATATGTAAAAAAACCTGCATGTGTAATAGAGGTAAAAGTTGAGGGTTAAAACATAAATTGGTTTGTTTCAGAGGTGAGCCTGAAAAGTATGAAGTTTTTTTAATGATTTCAGTTTTCAATGAATGGCCATTCAGATCAAATTTAGTAATGATAAGTGGAAAATTCTTCACTTAGAATGGAATAACCAAATGTAAACATACAAATTAGGGAACAACCGGGTAGGCCTCAATGCCTTATAGAAGTATCTATGAATTTTAATGAACTGCAAGCTAAATATATAACATTGTTGCAAGAATGGTATAATATCAATATAACATTTCAAAAAATGTAATAACATCAGAAAATGTTTTAACTAATGTCACATATAACTTGAACAAAGTAGTGTTTTCCACTTTATGTAGTACTGGCAAAGCCTCACCTGGAACACTGTCCAGTTTTGGGCACTGCACTTCAAGAGGGATACAGAGAAGTTGGAGAGAGTCCAGGGGAAAGTAACATAAATGATTATAGACATAGAAAAATAAGAGAAAAGGTTGGAAAACTAGAATTATTTAGTCTAGAGTAGATAAGACTGAGAAGAAGATATTAAATTTAATAACAGTCTTCAAGTACAAAAAAAAAGGCTGTTTAAAGATGCTGATGATCAACTGTTCTCTGTTTTCACAGGAGACAGGATAAGAGGGAATAGGTTTAAAAATATAATGAGAGAGATTCATGCCACATATTAGGAAGAGTTTACTAACAAGGAGGATAGGGAAACACTAGGTGTGTTTACACATGCATTAGCTCCAGGAGAAGATAACCCATGAGTAATCTACTCACAAGAAAACACTCCTGGGCAGGTGTCTACATTTGTAGAGAAGTGGAAGCAGATTTGCTGCTAATGGCAGCAAACTGCTTTCACTTCTTGGGGCACTGAAACGGGCCCATGCCACCACCAGGAAGAGGTCTAGGCTCCTCCTGGGTGCTAGCTCAGGGATTGGCAGGGAACACCAGGCCAGGGGACAACTGTCTCTTAGCCAGGGCTCAGACATTGCCTCCTGCCTCTGGCAGGCTGCCTGCTGCCAGGGCAAGGACAATGTCCCCCTGTCCCAGCAGCAGGGAGCTCCCAGTCCCAGCTCCCTGATTGGGGCAGAGGGTTTGGAAATAGTTGCATGGGGGGGGGGGGGTCAGGTCCCTGCCCCTGCTGCCAATCTGCTGGTGGGTCAGCTAGCAATGAACCCCTGGCTGGGTGGGGCTTACTGCTAACTACCCCACCAGTAGATTTGGGCAGGAGACTGGGACCTGCCCCACCCCCGCAGCTCTTTCCAAGACCCACACCTTGGTTGCCCAGTCAGGGCATGGGGCTTGGACCTAGTCCCAAGGGACATAGTCCCTGCCTGGTTTTTGGTGGCAGAGCCTGCCCCAGCCTGGGGGCAGGAAGCAATCTCTTGCCCCCTGCCCAGGTGACCAGAAGTAGATTTTCTTCTCCCAGTCAGTTGCATACATGAGTGCTACTGCACAGTTAGTAATCACAAATACATTTTCTGCTTGCATTTGCAGGTAGCAAATTTACTCATGAGTAGGGAGGTTTGCTGCACAGTAAGCATATGCACATGTAGACACATATGCCCAGTAACCTACACTACTTCACAGTAAAGCATCTCATATAGACATACCCACTGAAGCTGGTCACCTTGAGAGGTTGTAGAATGTTTGTTAGAAGTTGTTTAGGGTTAAGACAAATAATGAGGGTTTAGACCAGGATATGTCTGCTATGGAAAGAGGTTCCATCCCAGCACACTGAACACTGACCTGTTGAGATCTCTTCCAGCCCTATTTTTTCTATCTTTTTATAATCTGGTCCCACTCTAATTCTTGTAGCATAACCTACTACACTCCTACACCCATACCCTACTGTTTACTGCAGAACAGAACAGTCACTGAATTATTCAATTTTTGTTTCTTTGGGAATAAAGTGACAAACTCAAGCAGCACAATGAACTTTACACGAGACAGAAGCTGAACTTGAAGGAAAATTCTAGAAACATATCCAAGTTAATTGGTCAGAGGAAACAAAAAAAAATGTGTAAGGCAAAATTGCTTTCAGATACAAGTTTGTGGCTGTAACTGAGAGTCCCTTGTTGCATCCAAAGCTAAAGTTTGTCCACAAGGTTTATTTCAGAACAGATGCCAACAATTTTTCATTTAATGCTTCTGAACTAAGACAGGAAAAAAACACCATATTCCCCATGAACAGAAATGAAAATTTACTACATAATGTTTGAAGTTTTATAGAAGTTAAATGTCAAAAGGTAAAGCTTTATGTATTCTGTACTTTATCATAGTGGAAGCTAAAATTGTTCATGATTAACCAACTTTTCTGCTATTTATTCAGCTGGTATTTGCCTTTTATTTCATTACATGGTCTGAGAGTTTTACTTAGTTTGTATTCAGTATCTCAAAGACACTTGGGAAGACTAAAAGAAGTCTTCATAAGCAGCACAAGAGAAAAAAAAAAGGGCAGTGATTATTCTAGCTGTAACTATTAGCATTCTGCACTTTAAGTATGTATGGTTTCTCAAGTGAGCTTTGCATATCTCAAGGTACACTGGCAAGAGACATCAAGGATGTATAAACTGAATTATATTTTGATCCTTTCTACAACATAATCTAAACCCAGATCTAATCTTGAATTTCTGTGTGAAAATATACACAATGTAGGGAATACTACCAAACTTGTTCAATGCACAAAGCTTACATGTAGTGGACTTTAAAAATACATTATAAACTTTGGGAAGAGCGCTACAAAAATACACTCTCCAGTGTTTTGCACAAATTCCTTTTTAAAAAGATTACAGCTTTGGGCACATAAGCTGCCTCCCCTTCACCCACTGAGGTCTGCTGGTTACTAGGTAACTAGTAGGGTGAAAGTGCTAGACTTTAGGAAAGCTGATTTCAATGAACTCAGGCATTTAGTCAAGGATGCACTTCAGATTAAGAGTTTTGAAGAGATGGGAGCCCAGGAAGGGTGGCTGTGCCTTAAGGAAATGATCCTTTGGGCTCAGAGGGAGACGATCCTGATGAAGGGAAAAAGGGGGAAAGGGGCCAAGAGGCTTCCTTGGCTGACCAGAGAAATCCAGAGCAGCCTACGGGCAAAAAGGGGGGCATATAAAAAGTGGAAATGGGGAGAGATTACTAAAGAGGAGTATACCTCTTCTGCTCGCGCTTGTAGGGAGGCAGTTAGACAGGCCAAAGCTACCATGGAGCTGAGGATGGCATCCCAAGTTAAGAATAACAAAAATTTGTTTTTTAGATATATAGGGAGTAAAAGGAAGGCCCAGGGTGGAATAGGACCTCTACTTAATGGGCATAAGCAATTGGTGACGGACAGGGGGCACAAGGCTGAACTTCTCAATGAGTTCTTTGCCACCGTGTTCCTAGGCGAGGGGCAAGACAAGTCTCTCACTGGGATTGTAGCGAGGCAGCAGCAGGGCGCCAGACTACCAAGCACCAGACAACCAAGCAGACTACTAAGTGTAGAGGCACTCGGAGGAACTGGATGCATTTCAGTCGGCAGGACCGGTTGAGCTCCATCTGAGGGTACTGAAGGCACTGGCTGATGTCATTGC
>NW_005842930.1:278732-288128 GCF_000455745.1 Alligator sinensis
AGACTTCAGGAAGGCCTTCGATACGGTATCCCACCCCATACTGGTGAACAAGTTAAGAGGCTGTGACTTGGATGACTAAACAGTCCGGGGGGTGGCGAATTGGCTAGAGGGTCGCACCCAGAGAGTCATGGTGGATGGGTCGGTTTCGACCTGGAAGGGTGTGGGCAGTGGGGTCCCACAGGACTCGGTCCTTGGACCGATACTCTTCAATGTCTTCATCAGCGACTTGGACGAGGGAGTGAAGTGTACTCTGGCCAAGTTTGCAGATGACACAAAACTGTGGGGAGAAGTGGACACACCGGAGGGCAGGGAACAACTACAAGCAGACATGGACATGTTGGACATATGGGCGTAAAACAACAGAATGCAATTCAACAAGGAGAAATGCAAAGTGCTGCACCTAGTGAGGAAAAATGTCCAGCATACCTACTGCCTAGGAAATTACCTGCTTGGTGGCATGGAAGCAGAAAGGGATCTTGGAGTCCTAGTGGACTCCAAGATGAACATGAGTCATTAGTGTGACGAAATCATCAGAAAAGCTAATGGCAGTTCATCATGCATCAGCAGATGCATGACAAACAGAACCCAGGAGGTGATAATTCCCCTCTATCGGGCGCTGGTCAGACCGCAGTTGGAATACTGTGTGCAATTTGGGGCACTGCACTTGAAGAGGGATGTGGATAACCTGGAGAGAGTCCACAGAACGGCCACTCATATGGTTAAGGGCTTGCAGGCCAAGCGCAATGAGGAGAGACTAGGGCACCTGGACCTCTTCAGCCTCCGCAGGAGAAGGTTGAGAGGTGACCTTGTGGCTGCCTATAAGTTCATCATGGGGGCACAGAAGGGAATTGGTGAGGCTTTACTCACCAAGGCACCCCTGGGGGTTACAAGAAATAATGGCCATAAGCTAGCAGAGAACAGATTTAGACTAGACATTAGGAAGAACTTCTTCACAGTTAGAGTGGCCAAAATCTGGAATGGGCTCCCAAGGGAGGTGATGCTCCCCCTCCCATGAGGGTCTTCAAGAGAAGGTTAGATAGGCATCTGGCTGGGGTCATCTGAACCCAGCACACTTTCCTGCCTATGCAGGGGGTCGGACTCTATGATCTATTGAGGTCCCTTCCGACCCTAACATCTATGAATCTATGAATCTATAAGTTGCAAGAATCCTTAATGGTTCTTAAGCTGGAAGAATGGGGATTCATTGGGGTGGCTAGTAGCCTTTTGCTGCAGAGCTATTAATGATTCAAGGATTGAAGAAATATTTTGAGCTAAATGCTGTTTTTCTTCATAAACTTCAGTGTCCGTATACATCTATGTCCATGCAGTTTTTGATGCTTATACACAGTTTAGGATTCTAGCATTTTACTCTGTGCCAAATAAAACCCTCTCCCCCTGAGAAAAATAAAATGCACACATACCTGCTATAAGTTAAATAGATGAGGTTGCTTACCTATTTTAGCTCAGTTATCTAGATTACATTCTTTTCTTTTCTAGTCATCTAAGTGACTAGACAGATTTTTAAAAGGCCTTCAATATGGTCTCCCATGATGCTCTTAGAAAAAAAACAAACTGGGGGATCAAGGGCTGGCATAGTCCATGGTCAGGTGGGTTGGGAACTGGCTAACAGGTTGAACACAGAGACAGGTCTGTACTGTTAGTGGGCAGGTCTGTATTGTCTTGGCGGGAGGTGGCCATTGGTGTCCCACAGGGTTTGGCTCTTGGCCCTGTGCTGTTCAACATCTTTATCAATGACTTAGATGAGGATGTGGAAAGCACGCTATCCAAGTTTGCAGATGATAGGATGTGGATCCAAGTGGACCTGGACAAATTGGAAAGGTGAAAAGAGTGGTACTGGACAGAGTAACCAGCAATATGTATATATGTTAGAAGGAGATGTGCTAGTCAGCACAATGGCTGAAAGGGTACTTTGGTTTATGGTCCATAGATTCATAGATTCATTGTTGTTAGGGCTGGAAGGGACCTCAATAGATCATCGAGTCCGACCCTCTGCATAGGCAGGAAAGTGTGCTGGGTTCAGATGACCCCAGCCAGATGCCTATCTAACCTTCTCTTGAAGACCCTCATGGGAGGGGGAGCATCACCTCCCTTGGGAGCCCATTCCAGATTTTGGCCACTCTAACTGTGAAGAAGTTCTTCCTAATGTCCAGTCTAAAGCTGTTCTCTGCTAGCTTAAGGCCATTATTTCTTGTAACCTCCAGGGTCGCCTTGGTGAGGAGAGCCTCACCAATTCCCTTCTGTGTCCCCGTGATGAATTTATAGGCAGCCACAAGGTCGCCTCTCAACCTTCTCTTGCGGAGGCTGAAGAGGTCCAGGTGCCCCAGTCTCTCCTCATAGGGCTTGGCCTGCAAGCCCTTAACCATATGAGTGTCCCTTCTCTGGACCCTCTCCAGGTTATCCACATCCCTCCTGAAGTGTGGCGCCCAAAATTGCACGCAGTATTCCAACTGCAGTCTGACCAGTGCCTGATAGAGGGGGAGTATCACCTCCTTGGGTCTGTTTGTCATGCATCTGCTGATGCCTGATAAAGTGCAGTTAGCTTTGCTGATGACTTTGTCACACTGATGACTCATGTTCATCGAGGAGTCCACTAGGATTCCGAGATCCCTTTCCACTTCTGTGCTGCTGAGCAGGTAATTTCCTAGGCAGTAGGTATGCTTACATTTTTCCTCTCTAGGTGCAGCACTTTGCATTTCTCCTTGCTAAATCGCATTCTATTGTTTTCTGCCCATTTGTCCAACCTGTCCAGGTCTGCCTGTAGTTGTTCCCTGCCCTCCAGTGTGTCCACTTCTCCCCACAGTTTTGTATCATTCACAAACTTGGACAGAGTACACTTCACTCCCTCGTCCAAGTCACTGATGAAGACATTGAAGAGTATTGGTCCAAGGACCGAGCCCTGTGGGACCCCACTGTCCACATCCTTCCAGGTCGATACTGACCAATCCACCAGCACTCTCTGGGTACAACCCTCTAGCCAATTTGCCACCCACCAGACGGCGTAATCATCCAAGTCACAGCCTCTTAATTTGTTCACCAGTATGGGGTGGGATACTGTATCAAAGGCCTTCATGAAGTCTAAGTAAACGATATCTACCCTTACTCCTGCGTCCAGAAGTTTTGTAACCTGGTCATAAAAATAGACTATATTAGTCAGGCATGATCTACCTGCTATGAACCCATGCTGGTTTCCCCTCAGCATAATTTTTCCTGTTGGGCTCTCACATAGATGAGCCTTAATAATCTTTTCAAACACTTTACCAAGGATGGAGGTGAGACTGACTGGCTTGTAGTTGATTGGGTCCTCCTTCCTCCCCTTCTTGACAATAGGGACCACATTGGCCCTTTTCCAGTCCTCCGGGATCTGGCTCGTGTGCCACGAGTGCTCAAATATTCTTGCCAGTGGCTGTGCAATGACATCAGCCAGTGCCTTCAGTACCCTCAGATGTAGCTCATCCAGGCCTGCCGACTTAAATGCATCCAGTCCTTCCAAGTGACTGCACTATTTCAGGGTCAAGGCTTGGTGGTCTGGTGCCCTGCTGTTGTCTCTCTATGATCTCATTGTGAGGCTTGTCTTGCCCCTTGTTTAGGAACACTGAGGCAAAGAACGCATCGAGGAAAAAAAAATTTTGTTAACCTTAACTTGGGATGTCATCCTCAGCTCTAAGGTAGCTTTGAGCTTTCTAACTGCCTCCCTACAACCGCTAGCTGAGGAGGCATACTCCTCTTTAGTAATTTATCCCATTTGCACTGCTTATATGCCCCGCTTTTTGCCCTTAGGTTGCTCTGGATTTCTCTGATTGATCACAGAATGAACATAAGCTGTCAGTGCAACACTGTAGTCAACAGAGCTAATAGCATACTGGGATGCATTAGCTGATGCGTCATGAGCAGGCCTAAGGAAGTGATACTTCATCTCTACTCAGCACTGGTGAGATCCCAGCTGGAGTACTGTGTTCAGTTCTGGGCACCGCACTTTAAAAAAGATGTGGAGATTCTTGAAAGGTCCAGAGAAGGGCCATGAGCATGATTAAGGACCTGGAGGACAAACCTTATGCGCAGGGATCCTGTTTTTTCCTCTCTTTCTCTCTCTCTATATATATCTATTAAAGGTGTTTCATTTAAATCATGGAAAAATGTGGATTTGAGGTTACTGTTTTTTAACCGAAAATTGATTTTTTTTTTAAATCAGAGAAAACCAGGATCCCTGTTCATAAGGTTTGTCCTCCAGGCCCTTAATCATTCACCCTGCTCTGTCTATGTTCACATGGTTCACTTTGAGAAACACACAGCTATTCACCAGTCCCAAGCAACCGTGCATAGAAGCTGGAGTAAGTAACTCTGGGTGAATGGAAGGGCAGGCAAAATGGGGGTGGGGTGGGGTGGAGGTGAGTCTGTGGGAAGTGGGCTGCTTGGTGGGTCTGGAAGGAGTTGGCAGGTCTGCAGGGGAAGGATATCTCTCCAGAGGCAGGGGGTAGAGATGTAGGAGACTAAAAACAGCCCAGTCAGGGTTGTCTTGGGGGCAGGAAAAGTGCAGCCACATGGCTGGGGTCAGCATCTGGGCTTTCCCCATCAGAGGCTGAACTCCAAATACATACAGGAGTTTGACAGCTTGAGCTAACCTGTTCCCTATTTAAATTAGTTCACCTCCAAGGGTGAACTAATTTAGACTGGGCACAACATTGTTTGCCCAATTTAATCTCTGTGAATACCAGTATATAAGATATTTAGACTGATTTAACCTTAGTCGTACAGCTCTAAATGTAACTTCTGCAAGTACCCTTAGACTGCTTGTTATAACAAAATTGGGCCCCAAATAATCTCTGTTCTAGTATGTTGAAGAAATTGGCATACATAATAGAAATGATTTTAGCGCATCTGTACTGAATCTGCCAACTTGCCAGTAAAACCCTATGACTCGAAAATAGCAAATGCAGTGTTTATATTTATAAAAGGAAAAATAATTGACCCAAAAAAGAAAATGGAGAATCAAACAAAACACAGCATAAGTTTATCCTTCGATAATTGTGTCAGGGTAATTTAATATCTTTTTCCAAGATAACAGATTTCTTGGATAGAGGTAATGCAGTTGACCTAGTTTATCTAGCTCGAAACAAAGTGTTTTAATACTTTGCCTCATGATAAATGTTTGGTCAAACTGGAGAGGACAGGGATCAATGCTACAGTCATAAGCTAGATAAGGAGTTGGCTTAAAGGGAGACTGAACTGGGTTATTTCAAAATGTAACATATCTTACATTTGTTGTCCTCCTCTGAGTTTGGTCTCAGCCATCTCAAATTTTATTATCTAATGCTCCATATTAAAGCAAGTGTGCAAGTGAGGCCTGCCAATGCTGAGTTGAGTAACTGTTTCCATTGGTTTACAGAAGAATTCCTTTTAATGCAGATTTCTTTCTAACACAACATAATACAGCATTTGCTTTTTATGGTTATTGTGACATTGTTTAACTCCATGTAGCTGTGATTCAAATGAATGCTTAAGCATTTTAAGCACAATTTAAAATTAAATATATACATCAAGACACTTAAGTATGTGCTTACACCCAGTGTTGAAATGGGCTAATAAAATCTAATATTAGCTTCACATCTGTTTTTTTTTAAAGTAGCAGCTGATTATTTTTGATATTTATATATATATATATTTTTTTTTAAATTCTTCATTGTAGTTTGACACTAATTTTAACCTTATTCTCGCAGTCTTAGCAGAAAATAAATTTACTACCTGGCACACTAAGGGTAAGGGCACGTAGCAAATGTATAAGTATCAAAAGTTGAAACATAACATATAATACAGAATGTAATAATTCAACTGTTATATCTGCATGATTCAAAAGTGACACAAGTATAGCAATACAATTCAAACTTTAATCCTTGTTCGTTCAAGATCAAAATTGGGGTATTTTACCTAATTTTTCTCTCTTCAGGATAATCTAGATATAATGGGTGTTTATATACATGCTCCAGGATTCGCAGAGTTGTGGGGAGAGGCGTTTTAACTTGATGAGCTTGGAGAGCCACTCTAATTAAGGTGCCCAGAGCATCTCCTATATTAGCTTCCTCACACTTCAAAATGGCAGTGGGGGTACTTTAACTAAAGCTCATTGAACAAGCTTTAGTTAAAGTGCCCCCACCACCATTTTTAAACATGGGGACAGTGATGCACGAGACTCTGGAGGCTGCTGGAGTGTGGTAATTACTAGTCCTGTGTGAGTAGGCAGCTATTCAATCCAGCTTTGGATCCAGCTGGTTCAGATGCCAGGGATCCAATCCACAGGTCTGGATCGATTTCCCACTTTGATCCGGCTTAAGCGAGTTTGAAACTTCAGAGCCGCCTCGGAGATCTGGCCATAGGGTATAATGGGGAATTGATGAAATGTCTATAACTTTGTTGTTTGTTGTCTGATTTTGATTAAGCATGCCAGGGTGTTAGCATCTGCTGAGATAATGAAGCCTGCCAAGTTTCAAGAAGATATGTACAGGGGTTTGGGAGAAACTTCACCCTAAATTCTTAAAAGCAAAACTCATCTCACATGTGTGTGTTACACCACAGCAGGGTGAAAACTGCAGGGGTGGTGGCCCCTGGTGAGGCCACAAAGCCTGCCAAGTTTCAAGAAGACAGATGCAGGGGTTTGGGGGAAACTGCACCTCAAACTGCTGACAGGCAAAACTCATGACGGTAGATGACCCTGTGTGCGCTAAGGTGCAGCAGGCAGAAAACTGCAGGGGTGGTGGCTCCTGCTGAGGCCACAAAGCCTGCCAAGTTTCAAGGAGATAAGTGCAGGGGTGTGGGGGAAGCTGCACCTCAAGCAGTGGACAAGCAGAACTTGTGACATCGGTGACACTGCGTATGTTAAGGAACAGCAGGCTGAAAGCTGCAGGCCTCCTAGCCCCTGCTGCGGCCACAAAGCCTGCCAGCTGTCAAGGAGATAGGTGGAAGGTGAGGCTGGGTTCTGGGGCCCTGTACCTCTGGCTGCTAACAGGCAAAACTTGTGTCATGGGTGCTTGTGCAACTGTGTACGTTTTGGGGAATGCGGGGGGAGAGGGGAGAACTACTGCAGGCCTGGCTGCTAAGCTACTGTGTTACCAGTTACCAATCAATCATGATTCACTCAGGGACCAGATCAATACATAGTACCTAGCTACTAGTAGCTACTAGATAATGAGTTAATTAGCTATGATTAACACCTACAAAACCACAGACTAAGGAGATGAAATAATCAATACAGACAATCAACTGCCCCAAGACAGAAAAAGTCAGTTGCACAAGCACCCATGTCACGAGTTTTGTCTGTCAGCACCTAGAGGTGCAGGGCCCCAGAACCCCCCCCCCCCCACCCCTAGGCAGGCTTTGTGGCTGCAGCAGGGGCTAGCAGGTCTGCAGCTTTCACCCTGCTGCACCTTAACACACACAGGGTCACCCATGTCACGAGTTTTGCTTGTCCGCAGCTTGAGATGCAGTTTCCATCAAACCCCAGTGCTTATCTCCTTGAAACTTGGTAGGCTTTGTGGCCTCACCAGGGGCTACCACCTCTGCAGTTTTCACACTGCTGTAGTGTAACGCACACTTGACATGAGTTTTGCTTTTAAGAATTTGGGATGAAGTTCCTCCCAAACCCCTGCACCTATCTTCTTGAAACTTGGCAGGGTTCATTCTCTCAGCAGATGCTACCACCCCTAAATGGTTAATCAAAATAAGACAACGAGCAACAAAGTTATAGATATTTCATTGATTCCCCATTATACCCTGTGGTCGGATCTCCGAGCCGGCTCTGAAGCTTTTCCGAAGTGGCTTGGAAGCTCTGAACTGTTTCAGAAAGTCTAACAAAGCCAGCACTTTGATCCAGACATGGTACTTCGGTGTCCAAAGCGTCCTAATCTTCTTTGGATCCGAAGTACGGTCCAAAGCCTCGCACATCCCTAGTAATTACCATGTTCCAGAAGATTCAATTAATCAAATCTGCTCCAATGTACTGTAATTAGAGCATGTCAGAGCAACCTCACTGGTTGTGTATAAGCACCCAATAATTGCACTGTAAAAGGTGATGACCACTCTTCCTCCCTGGTTAAAGGGGCCAAAAAACATTTGTGTCCATATCCTGAATTTTCCTTCCTTACTTCTAGGTGGTTCCCCAACCAAAATGTTTAGGTTCATGCCACAGGGCTTTATAGGAAAGCCTTCACAATGACTGTCTGCTTTTTACTTGAACTGTGGCCATATAAATAACTTTTTTTTCTCAAATGAGTCTATCCTACATTCATACACAATAAATTCACTTCAAACATTTACAATTGAATAAAAAATGTCTGTTTATATATATATATACACACACACACACACACACCCTATAATTATGTATTTCTCTAGTCATTTATAATGACATACAAGTCCATAGCAAAGTGGATTTACTGGTATTTTTACAATTCTAATAACATCTCAAAGAGAGAACACATTTTTCTCTTAGAAGTTGTGATTTCAGTGGGTTTTGGCTAAGTAGAGACTTAGCAGATGGCCATTGTTTTATTAAGACTCCCCTGTGAAAAAATAACCTTACTTTAAAGTCAAAGAAAAAAAGGCAGATATGTGATCACCAGGGCTCCTGGTTTGCTCTGATAAAAAAAAAAAAAATTCCCAATTTTTGGATTAAATAAATAAATAAATAAATAAATATATTAATGGTGTTCCATTTTAATCATGGAAAAATATGAATTTTGGGTTACTATATATCTATATATTGGTGATGTTCCATTTTAATCAGGGAAAAAGGTGGATTTTGGGTTAGTTTTTTTAAATAGAAAAATGGGGATTTTTTTCACTGAAAATGAGGATCCCTGGTGATCACATTTCTGCCTTTCACTAATATATATTAGTGGTGTTTCATTTTAATCACAGAAAAATGTGGATTTTCGGTTACTTGTTTTAATCTGAGAATTGGGGATATTTTTTCTTATCAGAGAAAACCAGGATCCCTGGTCATTACTCTAGTGGCAGGATCTAAATAATTTTCATAAGTACCCAAGTGGGATTTATGCCAAATTGGGAGGGGGGAGGGGTGATACAGACATTGTACTTAATGCACTTTAGGCACACAGAATGCACTTTACAGCCCTGGCACAACAGATATTCATGTAAAGAATTTTAAAAATGTCACTCTGAGTTAAGCCTGGATGTACAGGTAGTAATCTAAAGTGCTCCCTGTTAGAGCACATTATCGAACAATAGATAATAGATCCCCTCAATGGTTAACTTAGAGAGGAATCGCCACTATCAGTGATACCCTTTGATCCCAGCCTCTCATGCAGCTTGTTGGGGTGGGGGGGTAGGAGGAGGGCATTTTCTGTCCCAAAAGCTGCTCCAGGT
>NW_005842930.1:288157-298266 GCF_000455745.1 Alligator sinensis
CACGCGCACCCGCGAACAGCACTGGCTAGGCAGCAGCACACCAGGTAGTGGACACAGACCCCAGAGCCCTTCTCTTGCAGGCCTGGCTGGCCCACACTGTGTTGCAACTACTGCAGTTGGCTTCAGTTGTCAAGAGGCTGATGGGAACCCCCACTTGCATGGACTTGGACCACCCCCCTGGACCATAGCCAGCAAGCTGCGGGGGTGCTTATGGTGGAGAATGTCTGTTTCCTAATTCTTCCAGTCAGCTGCTGCTGACACTTGTCAGCTGAAAGATTGGCAAGGATGGGGACAGAGGCTACTTTGTGTACTGTGTCCAGTTTTGGGCGCCACATTTCAAGAGGGATGAGGGGAATCTCAAGAGGGTCCAGAGGAGGGCCACTTGCATGATTAGTAGCCTTCATGATAAACCCTATGGGGAGAGGTTGAGAGAGGTAAATCTCTTCAGCCTTTACAAGAGACGGCTGAGGGGAGATCTTGTGGCCGCCTATAAATTTATTAGGGGAGGTTAACAGGGAATAGGGGAAGCACTGCTTACTAAGGTTCCCCAGGGAGTGACTAGGAATAATGGGTGTAAACTAGTTGAGAGTGGATTTAGGTTAGATATTAGGAAGAATTTTTTCACAGTAAAGGGTGGCCAGGATCTGGAATGGGCTTCCAAGAGAGGTGGTACTATCACCTAGCTTGGAGGTCTTCAAGAGGAGGCTAGATAGTCACCTGGCTGGGGTCATCTGACCTCGGTCCTCTTTCCTGCCAGGGGCAGGGGGTCGGACATGATGATCCATTGTGGTCCCTTCTGACTCTACAATCTATGAATCTATGAATCTATGAGATCCAGGAGTGCCTTCAGCAACCATTGTAGCCAATCTGTGAGCACCACCTGCCACCCTACTGAACAATACTAAAAAAAAATGCATATTCCGTTTTTGTTCTAAATTCTGGCCAAGTTTCTAAGACATTAGATAAGCCTGGATTTGGCTCACTGGTCCCAGGACAGTTTAGGCATTTTACATTACACAGCAATTGGATGAAAAATAGAAACAACCTTGATAGTAGGAACCAGAACCCAGGACATCTCCTTCCCAGAAAAAAATGACCTTCTCACTGGGCAAGCATTAGCCTCTCTGTTGCTTGATTTCTTGTCCTCTTGAATCTTACATGAATCTAATGGCTCAGAATTAATGGTGAGGAGAGAAGAGATGAAGGGATATGCTGGTGATTAGGACACTCTTCTGAGAAATGAGAGATTTGGAATTGAATCCTGCAGTGTTGAAGAGGAGCTAAAATTCAAATCCTCTGCTTCCTGTGTGAGTGCTCTGACCATTCAGCTATTATGCTAAAAGTGGACACTATCCACCATTATTAGTTGTGCATCTCCTTTCTAAAAACTCAGCATCCCAAAATAATTATAGATATCATATAGCTCATCCTTTGGAAGTCACTGACTCTCCCTATCGACTGTTTAACCCTAGTCCAGACAGCTCTCCCTGTTAACAGGGGTTGTCTCCCTAATTCTTTGGTATTACAGTGCTGAAATGCAGGTGTCTACAAAAAAGAATTTGACCTGATCCTATGAAACTAGACTTTATTCTACCTAACTCCATAGTAAAACTTATGGGAAGAAATTGTGTCATCTTTGAAGTTGATAGAAAATGTCTCTTTGATTTTCAATATTGATTTCAATGTTTTGCAATCAACATTTGAACGTAGTTTTGGCATCCTTTTTTTCCCTTTGCGTCATGCTTATTTTTGCTTAAAACCTACATTATACTAGAGTAACGACTGAATACAGATCATAAATCTTACAACAAAAAACGTTAGAAAGGTGTAGTTATTCCCCAAACAGGCACTAGAGACTCAGATGATTCAGCATTAAGGTTAAACATTAAATAAATAAATAAATAGATGTGAAGGCATAGTGGAGGAGGCCAAATAAACTTAACTCTATCCTATAATGACACTGGGCAATATTACTTCTTATCCGACAGTATGTTTGGCCCCAACTAGGTGAAACTTATTTCTAAAGATGTATTTTACTCCCCTTTACAGGTCTCTTCTTTAATGACTTCTATTTTCCCTAGCCTAATTCTTAATCTTATTTTTATTATTTTCTAAAATACAGGACACTGGCCGTGTCTACACAGGATGCTGACTGCACATTAGCTCATTATTACTGTGGAGTAGCATCATGTAGCCTGAAGCATGATGCACCAATACTGTGTGTGCAGTAGTAACAAGCTACTGCATGGTCAACATCACCTAAAAACCATTTGGTAATACTACTGCACAGTAACTTCAGTTACTGCACAGTCATTTAGTACTTGTGTTTACAAGTACTAAATGACTGTGCATTAACAACTGTAGTTGTAACAACTGCAAGTAGACGTGGCCAGTAAAGATAGATTTCTAATGGAAATTCTCATTGTGCTATTAATCAGTGTCTGGTTATCACTCAGGCCAGTGAAAACCAAGAATCAACTAATAAGCAGGGATCCTGATTTTCTCTGATAAAAAAAAATCCCCTATTTTTGGATTAAAAAGTAACCCCAAATCCACATTTTTCCATGAGTAAAATGAAATACCACTGCTCTCTCTCTCTCTCTCTATATATATATATATCTATATGTATATATAGATATATATATATAGTGGTATTTCAATTTCATTTTGATCATGGATTTGAAGTTACTTTTTTAAATCTGGAAATTAATGATTTGTTTTTTATCAGAGAAAACCAGGATCCCTGGTGATAAGTCCAAGGATACAAAGAAATATGTTAACTTATTTTTTTAATAATTTGGTTTTAAAGATACCTACTTAATATGCAACTGATGGAATGTACACTCATGAAAATTTGATACTCACTATTTTCCCATTGGATGCTGGTGCTCAGCCACTTGTTTGCCATTTCAGAAGCTGTCATGGAAGTACCTAAAGTAGTATGCATTTAATTTGAAATAGGGAAATTGTATTAGTGCCGTTTAGTTTGTTGTTTATGAAGCTTTAAATGCAGTCATGTTTACATTTAGTAATGAGATATATACATATAATCCAGTATATTTTACATTTCACTCATATGCTTTCCAAAATCTTGTTAAAAATGCAAATTATTTTGTTGTGATTTATTTTTCTTTGCTATGATAGGATGAATTTCCCTATTCCTGAAAAAGAGAGTTTGTACCCAAAAGCTTACAAATAACAATTTTTCCAACTATTTAATCAGTCTAAAAAAAAGATCACATCTACCCAAGGAACTTTGCCTGCCTAAGTCCTTAGACCAACACGACTACAACCAGCAACCCTGAAGTCAGGTGAAGTACAGATATCAGGTAAGCAGAGATAATCTAAATGTTTGGTTTTCTGTGCTGCCTAATCAGCAAACTCTCAGGTTAAAAACAGCTCCCTATAATGCTAGCAGTGTTCAAACAAGTAATTTAAATCAGTTGTAGAAGGCATCGCATCAACATTTGTCTGAGGCAGACGTTTGATAATTTTGGAGAATAAGGTAGAATGGCCGATAAAAGCATGAATCCCTTTCAAAATAAAAACATATGATAATCTGTCTCTCTCTCTCTTTTGCTGCAAATTTGTATTCTACTGTTCTTTCCTGCCCTACTGAAATAACATCAAATAACTACCTCACTCCTATCACTCATCTTCCACATCCATGATAATGATACCTTTGTTATAAATGCATCCAGATGGGTAGTTCTGGAGGCCCAAGTTTCTCCTTCCTCTCCTGATGCTTGTCCTAAGAAAAAGACTAAGATTTATGCTTAGGATAACTCCTTATCCCCACAGTCTTAGCTGCACTTCCATTATACCAGACCACACAGTTGTAGCAAGGGAATTTTTGCCAGGTCCAGGTGATTGGGTTGTGAAAGAATTCTAGGTAGATGGGACTAGCCTAGAATATCCCTTGCCCTGAGATCATGCTTTATTCAGGCAAACAGTAACAGGTAACAATCAAAAGGATTTATTGTACATGATAAAAGAATCACACAAAAACCTGACTGTATATTTTGAAGGCAGAGTACACAAAACCAGATAAAATTTCTCATTCTTTTACCAGACTGCAGCATTTTCTTCCAGAGATTCCTGTCAGGAATCTCCAGATTTTAACCTTCCTGTTGGGTCTGCTAGCCCCTGACTCCTGGAAACCTACATCAACCCAAGGCCTGAGATGATCCAAAGACCACTACTAATTCACAGAAAGTTCCTAAATACATCAAGCTAGCCTTGTTCATATTTTTTTTAAGTCTCAGAATTCTCTAGAAATACTTTCCTAGGGCACCAAGAATTTTCCTAGCTAATCTCCCATTTTCCTGAGATGCCTTTCTTATCGTGGGCCTGATTTGTTTTTCCATTACCAGGAGACAATGCCTTCAGTACCAGTCTAAAAGTAGCAGTTTGCTATGTTTGGAAGTGGCAATTATTCTTGCCCTGTTTGCACACAGGTCAGTTGCATCCTCCCTCTATTCCTTTGACATAGAAGTAGGTCTTACCTAAAGGCCTGACTGTAGCTTTTGATTATACTAAGACTACAAATCATAAAGATATATGCAGACAGCATTATAACAGAATCCATACAGTGACAAGAATGGCATAAAGGCCCCCTCTACATGTTACAAGTTTTCTGACATTACCTGCAGACCTGTAAAGTACCTATCACACCATAAACATCTCAAACCAGGTATAGAGTTTTTATGGCTTGTTGCTATCAAGCTTTAATTTGCAGGTGTAGTAGGGTCTTCCCTGCTGCTGTGAGCCCCATCAGCTGATAGTAGCTGCCATGTTTCTCTGGGTACATGAAACCCCTGGACCCTGCAGATCACTGCAGCCACTCTTCCTAGGGCTCCCAGGTGCGGGAAAACCCTGGAGCCAAAGGATCACCACAGCAGGGGTGATCCTCTGGACCCTGGGGTTTCTCACACCTCCCAGAGCAGGGAGATTGCCCCAGCAGGGATCATCCAGCCACAGGAATGTGTGGGACATCCCTGCAGCTGGGAACCCCTCAACTGGGGTGCATGGGGTTCCCATACCCAGGATCGTGTTTCTTGCTGGTGTAGAAGAAATGACGGCAGTAAGGTGTTATGCTTCTTGCCGATTAAGAGGCAATAAGGTGAAACGTAATCTAACATACAATCCCATAAATCATGCCTTTTGCTGTGCATGTGTGGAACAGCAAGAGTCACAATTGTGTTAATCATGCATTAGATCCCATCACACCTTTACCTGCACATGTAGAAGGTAATATAGCTTATTACTGGTTTTTGGACAAGAGCAAACACAAGGTTAATCACATTAAATTTGGTTCTTCACTGTGCTATAAAAAAACCCATAGATCTTTGCCTTGTTATAAAAAAGATAGTAATAGAGACTTTGAATCTCTGAAAAGGGAGGTAGGGAGGGATACACTTAATATACACATGTAGGAAGTCTTGCCATTATTACAAATGATGGTGTAGATGTAAGACATTTCTAAAAATGAGATGGAGTACCTTGTACATTTTTTAAACATTGTCCTTGTCCGACTACTTACATGTGAATGCATGATTTATCACCCTATTTATTCTCCTCTTCTGTATGATTAATGAAGTTAAGAAGTATAACAAAGAACATCTAATAAACTGTATTGGTGCCCCAGGTAATGGGGGCAAATCTCCTGTGATTTCACTTTTTATGTTTTTCTCCGTCTCTCTCTTCTCACCTTCTCCTCCTCTTCTCATGAAGTCTGGCATTAGCATTTTGGGGGACCTAAACAGTCCTGGACACTGTTCGCACAACATCACAATATTAGCATCTTTATGATGTAAGGTACATCAAAACAAAATTATTCCTGTTAATTTTTTTATTTCTTTTCTTGTCTTTTTTTTTAAATCCTAGATAGTGCTCCTTCTCATTGCTCATGTCATGGCTGAGATTTTATTTTTCCAAAAAGTAGTGCTTCTTTTCTGAGCTGTCTCTGGAGGAATAAATTGTATGTCTTCCATGCTTTGTTCTTTTTATCTTCTTTCTTTTTATCTTTTCCTTCTTCCCTTGCTGGCCCTCCTTTGCTACCTTCCATTTTCCTCCATTCCATTTCTAGGTTTAGACAGTAGTAGTCATTCTAGGCTATCATTCTGGAAGCACTGCAGCCTCTAATGCTAGAATACTCTGAGTGAAAATGGACTGAAAATATTGGTTAAAGTTCTTAATGTCTAGTTTTATCAGCATAGAGACTAGGCCCTAATTCTACTATAACATAAAGCTGAATAACTAGTATCTGCATAATCCTTTGGGAATTATTTTACTGGATGACTGTGGAACATAGAGTATCTCCAGTGCCTCTCCCCATTTTCCCCTTATAGCCATTTGAGGGTTGTAGGACTGCAGATGGCAATCCAGAGTTCAGGCAGCAACATCTGAAACACTATACTATAATCTGTCCAGAGAAGGAGATGGCATCTTACCCCACACCTTCAAAAGAGACACACACACACAGGATACAACCATAAATCCCACAAAAACAATGGATTACTCACTATCAGCTCTCACCAGATACAGGAAGATTTTGCTGTAAATTGCCCAAGGATACCTGCTCTATTTCCTGACATCATGAACAAGGACACAGAGGCACATCCTATCACACAAGATTGAAAGCCCACAGCATTTTCCATATGGCATTTCAACAGACTGGTGGCTGCAGGGCTCACAGCTCCAGGCAATGAATAACCGGCTTCAGCAGATCAGATACAATTTGAAACAACTAGCCAAGCACAGAGCAGTGCCATCTCACACAGCCTTGTAAAAAGACTCATCTTAGTTTTGCAAGACTTTCTGCTTGACTGTTACTTTTTTGCCTGAAGAACACTGGAGACAGGTCATAGAACAACTTCAACAGATCAAATATGTCATAGAAAAACATAAATTGATGTTTGCTCTGGGATCCAGAGCCTTCCTGCTGGGCACAGCCAACCTGTGCACAAAAGACCCTCCTGCCACACTTCATCAAATACATACATTCTTTGCCTGAACTACCCAACTCCTCATCCTACCCTCGTGACCCTACTTCTGGTCACTACAGGGAACTCCCATTCCCTTGAGGGGAGTTTCCAGAAGCACACCACCATTCTCAACCAAAAATATATGACAGGTAGCCATACCATTACACCGAGAGAGATGTCCAGATCTTTGCTTTACACAGTCTACAGCACACAGCTGCAGAGATACTCTAAAAGTGATTTATGCTGCAGAGGAGGTGGGCTGCATTGTAGGCACATACAAGATAAGAGAGGAGGGTGTGTAGCTGTAGAGCTACATCTCAAGAGCCAGTTCTTCTATTTTTTAAAAGATTCTACAAATGATTTACAAGTAAATAAATTCATGATATAGATATCTGCAGTTTTACCTAGAACACAGTCTCTTATCTGCACTGCTTTCTGCAGTCAGTCTAAGAGGGATTCCTTATCACAAGCTCTGCCAAGGTTCTGGTGGCCATGAGCCACTAGGTAATTCATAGATTCATAGATGCTAGGGTTGGAAGGGGCCTCAACAGATCATCGAGTCTTACCTCCTGCCCACCAATCTGTTGAAATGCCATATGGAAAATGCTGTGGGCTTCCAATCCTGTGTGATACAATATGCCTGTGTGTCAGACAGGTCCTGACAGCCATTCTTTGCCTTCTGCTTTTTCATCTTCCTACACTGGTGTGACTGTCTTAAAAGTACATCCTACCATATTGTGTCCACCTAAATGGTAAATATCCTAGGGTAATTCATAATGCTGCAGGATATTTACCATTTAGGTGGCCACAATATGGTAGGACATACTTTTAAGGTAGTCACACCAGTGTGGAATAAAGAGCTTATCCTACTGGCTAAGGTACTTTTTTCATGAAGTGGGAGACCCAGTAGACTGGGCTAGGTGGTAGCTCCCCTGGGTTAGGATCCTAAGGTAATTCATGATTCAGTAATGCATTCAAATCAGTGGACAAGTATGGATGTCCTAGGCACTTTCAAACACTGCATATGAAACAGTAGTATATCCCTGTTAATGTTGATGTTTCATAGCCTTCCACAGGCAGTCATGAAGCAGACCAACTATGACCCTCAAGACAATTGATTTCTCTTAACTAAATAGGTAATGGATAAAGTAGCATTTATGCCTAGATTTGCTACTGGCATGTAAAATATAATTGTAATAGTGCCTGTAGTATTTCTAACAGTAGAAGTTCAAATGCTACTGCAGCAACAACACTTTTCTGTCCTACAGTGTGTCGTGATAACCAAGTACAGTACTTCAAATATGGAGTAATAATGCCTTTCTCAGGCAAGTACTAGGGTCTGAGTATGGCTGCCAAGGAACAAGCAAGGTGGAATAAAAACCCAAGGCTTTTTTTAGTTTCTGAGGCAAGCCTGTAATATTTCTCAGTTAAACAGCAATTCACGAGGTGAGGGTAGGGTGGCAGCCTGAGAACAGTGAGACAAAGTCAGAGTGGCCAGTGACCTTGCTTTGCTGTCCTGAGTTGGTGGATCCCGTCACATCAGCTGCCAGCTTGTGGACAAAGTATTTGGGTATAACAGTTTCCTTAGGCTCTCTTTCTCTTAGAGTTTATGATTTAGCATGTGAATAATTGAGGCAAATATAATTTATGAGTTTTCAGTAACCATGCACCAAATTTCAGTATTTAGTTGCATTCTTTTTTTAAAGATATTATTCAGTACAAATTTCTCCCTTCCTCCCTATAAATGAAGAAAAAGTGAAGAAAAGTTGCAAAGAAAGGACTAGTAGGTCAGTAGAGTACAAATATGGCAGCCAAGAGGCTCACTGAACTTGAGTAGGTAGTTGTAATAATTTTGGGGTTTGGATTCATTTTTCATTTTTGGAGCAGTGCCTTAAGGCAAAAACCCACGTCTTTCTCCTTTTCAAAGCAGTGTCTAGCTCACTAAACCAGAAAACAAGTCAATCACTGGATTTCTTTTTCTGGCCTCTGGCTGTCCAGGGACTAAAGAAGGATTTTATATCTATCTAGCTGCAGTATAGTAGTTAAAGCTCTTTGAGTGGGAAGCGAAAGATGTGGGTACTTGTGTATCTGCATTTTAAATATATAAATATCTCCACCTAATTTGGGGGGAAGAGGGGCTTGTGCTCTGAAATGTGTGAAATTTACCCCAATTAAGAAGTTTGAGCAAATGGATGAAAATTTAGAATGTGCACACCTACCAGATCCTCCAAGAAGGGCATCTAGAAGCCACTTATGTGCCAAATAAACTAACCCTTGATTTAAATGTTAAACTGCACCTATGTTCTTTGCCAGACAAATGGCCTGGGAAATTCACTGAAAGTCTTTTACCCAATACTTTCCCTTTATTTAAAACAGACATCATTTCTAAGAATAAACATGCAAACAAATAAATGAATATATTGACAATGAGACTGTTTTGAGCTTCCTCTTTTTAAAAAATAATAAAACCCATTCAGCCTACAAGCCTAATGGTCTGTGGTCCAGAACTACAAACAATGAGAAGCCATTACCACATTGAGATTCAGTCGAAGATCTGTTGTTGTTCTGGGCAGGTTTTGTTGTATTTTACTTCCATGCATTTCATGTTTTCATGCCAGCACATCTGGATTTCTTTCTTCCAGAACTTGATCCCTTTTAAGTACTTTCTGCAACTAAAAGTGCAATGGCCATTTCAATTGTCCTCTAATCCATGAAATGAAAAAAATAAATTATGACTATCTAACATTTTGGGTAATGGTAATGGTATAATAATTAAACATAAATGTAAATCTATATAACTTACAGTATTTGCTTAGTTGCTGGAAAAGATCAACAGTTCTGTTTCATTTATTTGTGCCAAGGAAATGTATAAAAAGTAAGTCATATTTGCAGTGTGTGTAATTATCTAAAATTCCTTAGTTATATTTTTATGGAAAACTGGAAAACTTAAATGCAAATAGAATATAAGAGGAGAGTGGACATCTATTTACTTTCATCCACACTAGCATATGTCCTTAGTCTTTGCTATATAACAAGGGAGGTGGTGCTCTCCCCTACCCTGGGGGTCTTCAAGAGGAGGTTAGATAAGCATCTAGCTGGGGTCATCTAGACCCAGCACTCTTT
>NW_005842930.1:299195-308419 GCF_000455745.1 Alligator sinensis
TATAGGCTCGGCAGTGCTATGTTGGCTAGCACTATGGAAGAAAGAGACTTGGGGGGTCATCATTGACCACAAGATTAACATGAGCCTGCAATGTGATGCGGCGGCTAGTAAAGCGACCAAAACGCTGGCTTGCATCCATAGATGCTTCTCAAGCAAATCCCGGGACGTCATTCTCCCCTTGTACCCGGCCTTGTTGAGGCTGCAGCTGGAGTACTGCACCCAGTTTTGGGCTCCACAATTCAAAAAGGATGTGGAGAAGCTTGAGAGAGTCCAGAGAAGAGCCACGCGCATGATCAGAGGTCAGGGAAGCAGACCCTAAGATGACAGGCTGAGAGCCCTGGGGCTCTTTAGCTGGGAAAAGTGCAGGCTCAGGGTAGATCTGATGGCCACCTATAAGTTTATCAGGGGTGACCACCAGTATCTGGGGGAACGTTTGTTCACCAGAGTGCCCCTAGGGATAACGACTAGGTTGAACGGTCATAAACTACTAGAAGACCGTTTCAGGCTGGACATAAGGAAGAATTTCTTTTCTATCCAAGCCCCCAAGGTCTGGAACAGCCTGCCACCAGAGATGGTTCAAGCGCCTACATTGAACACCTTCAAGAGCAAACTGGATGCTTATCTTGCTGGGATCCTATGACCCCAGCTGACTTCTTGCCCTTTGGGCAGGGGGATGGACTCGATATTCTTCCGAGGTCCCTTCCAGCCCTAATGTCTATGAAATCTGTGACATCAAGCTTGTAAACTCAGATAAATTCAGAAAAATCCTGTGTTGTTTTTATAACATTCATTCTGTAAGTTTTACAAAATAGGTGATTCTTACTGCAGTAGCTTCCTAAAGTAAATACTGGAAGTTTTTACAATATAAGATGATCAATATAACTGCTATGTACTACATATATTAAATGTTTTTAAAGCAGAGAACAGCGTCCTTCTTCCCTTCCACCACAGACTAATGGAATTTATTTTTTCTGAAGCAGGTAAAGGCATTTAGAGGAAAGCATTGGATCATTTTCAGTGTTTACCTACCTGCAACTAAGAATTTTCATATTCTGGGACCAGCTTTTAAGAAAACTTAAGTGCCATTGAGCTCTCTTAAATTAAATTACTGTTTTTGCAAAAGCAGTGAGCACCTAAAGGCTCTCACTGAAGTTTTTGACTGCCAGATTTTCACAAAACTTAGGCCCCAATCTCTCAAAATGGCCACTGAGAGCACAGAGTTACTTGTGCGATTAGGCTCTTTAAGTTGTTTGATAGAAGATTTCTGGATACAAGAAAACTTTTGGATCTCCACAGAGTCAGCTAATTATTTTTCCTCTTTTGGCACTTAGCTTGAGAAAGCTGCTGAGCTTCAGAACACCTAATATCTGTGCCACTGTTCTTAAGAGTATCACACTGGGCATGTCTACATATGCACTTTACTGAGCAGTAGACTAATCTAATGCACAATAAAGCATCACCATCTACATATGCACAGCAATTACTCTGCAGTAGATTAATGTAAAGTGCTGTTTGCTAGTACCAACAAATACAAGTCCAATATGGTCCCCATTTACAAAAAAAATGGAGGAAGGAGGACCCAGGAAACTATAGGTCTGTTAGTCTTACCTCGGTCCTGGGGAAGCTCTTTGAGAAAATTATCCATGTGCATATCTGCGAGGGACCAGCTGGACAGATTATGCTTAGGGGCAACCAACATGGGTTCATTAGAGGCAGGTCCTGTCAGACCAACCTAGTGGCCTTCTATGACCAGGTCACAAAATCCTTAGATGCAGGTGTCGTGGTGGACGTAGTCTTTCTGGACTTTAGGAAGGCCTTCTACACTGTCTCTCACCCCATTCTCATTAAAAAATTAAGCAACTGTGGTGTCAGTGCCTACATGGTCAGATGAGTTGCTAATTGGCTGGAGGGCCGTACCCAGACAGTGGTGGTGGATGGGTCATTTTGGCCTGGAGGGATGTGGGCAGTGGGGTCCCCCAGGGCTCGGGCCTGCATTATTCAACATCTTCATCAGCAACTTGGATGAGGGGGTGAAAAGCACCTTGTTCAAATTCACAGATGACACTAAGATATGGGGAGAAGTGAGCACACTAGAGGAGAGGAACAGGCTGCAATTAAATCTGGACAGGTTACAGAGGTGGGTGGATGAGAACAGAATGGGTTTCAATATGGACAAGTGCAAGGTATTGTACCTCGGGAGGAAGAACCAGCAGCATACCTACAGGCTGGGGAACTCCCTCCTCTTCAGCACAGAGGCAGAAAAGGATCTTAGAGTCATTATTGATTCCAAGATGAACATGGGCCTCCAATGTGAAGACGCAGTCAGGAATGCTAACTACACCTTGTCATGCATCCACAGATGCATCACAAGCAGGTCCAAGGAGGTGATCCTCCCCCTCTATGCGACATTAGTCAGGCTGCAGTTGGAGTACTGAGTCCAGTTCTGGGTTCTGCACTTCAGGAGGGATGTGAACAGCATGGAGATGATCCAGAGGAGGGCCACTCGCATGATCAGGGGGCAGCAAGGCAGATCCTACAAGTGGAGGCTACAGGACCTGAACCTGTTCAGCCTCCACAAGAGAAGGTTGAGAAGGGATCTGGTGGCCATCTATAAACTGGCCAAGGGGAGATTAGCAGGCAATGGGAGAGTCCCTGTTCCCCCGAGCACTACTGGGAGTAACAAGGAATAATGACCATAAGTTGACAGAGAGTAGATTCAGGCTAGATATCAGGAGGCACTACTTCACAGTCAGGGTGGCTAGGATCTGGAACCAACTTCCAAGGGAAGTGGTGCTCGCTCCCACCCTGGGGCTTCAAAATGAGGCTCGATAGGCACCTAGCCAGGGTCATTTGACCCCAGCATTCTTTCCTGCCCATGGCAGGGGGGCAGACTTGATGATCTGTCCAGGTCCTTTCTGACCCTACCAACTATGAAACTATGAAACAGGTACTATCCAATGGCACTTTACATTAATGCGCCTGAATGAATTTGTAGATGTTGACCTGGGAGGAAATTGCTTCGTCTTAGCTTAGGCAGCAGAGGGCCACAACTGCTAATTGGCTTATCCCTGACCTTCAGAGGGTTGGGGAGGATCTGCTCTGGCTCTGGAGGCAACTATGAGTGATGGGGAGCTCAGGGATGGGTGGGCAGGGCAGTGCAGTGACATCCTGGTATCTTGGGCTAGCAGCAGGGAGTCTTGTCTCTTGCTTTGTACCTCTGGGAGGCTTGCCTTTGCACTGTTCCAGGTGCCTTGGAACATTGTGGCAGGGGAAAAGGAGGTTAAAGGGGAGAGGGTTACAGATGGCTAGTGAAAAGGGAGGGCAAATTTTGCCTAGATTTTCTTGCTTGATTCCCCCTGGAGCTGAGAAGCTGAAACTGCCAGGGGGCTGAATCTGCCAAGCTGTTTCTTGCCTTCCTCTTCTAGGTGCAGGAAAAGCAGCGCCTCCTGGCAGAAATCAGGAGGTAGTCCCTGTGCCACCAGGAGATGAGGGGTCCCTGCCAGGGGGCACTGCTTTTCCCATGGCTGGAAGAGGAGAGAGGGATTCAGGGAAGGCAAGAAGATCCTATGGAAGGTGTGGCTGGTGAAGGCAGCCATGGCTTCTGACAGGCTGGGGAGGGGGGTGCATCCCCATGCAATAGAACCAGCTTTGGGGGGGATGTGTCCCTCTGCAATGGAGCTTCCTGGGGGCAAGGGGGGAGCAAGCTTGGGGGGTTCACCCTGCTTTCCCCTGTAGCTAGAGGTGTTCTGATCTGTGCAATGCCATAAACTGCATGCCACGGCATGTCTGGATGCAGCCTCTCATTCATTCTGTTTGTGGAATGCTATGAATTACTTGTCCATGGCATGTTCCTCAAGTCATTTGGTAAGAGAAACAAAGAAGTAAAAAAAAAAATAAAAAAGGTAAACATATGTAAATAAACACGTGTAAATCAACCTCGCTTCATCAATGTCAATGTAGTTATGAACTGATTGCAAGTCCCACAACCTTTCTGTACTGAGAGAGGAATGTGAAACTGCCATTTGAGAATAAAAGGAAGATAAGTTATACGTTATGTAATTCAGCCACACTTGGCCAATCTAGATATTTCTTTTTTCTGGACATTTTGAGTTACCTGTTACAGTATACCTGAACTATAGTGGATGACCAAAGTGCAGCTTGAGACCAAGTATAAGTTACTGGACTATTGCGTAGGAGTGATGCTATTTCTCCTATTCTGAGCAGTGGGAATAAGGAATTTGTTTGTGCATTTCTAGAGGGTGAGTTTATCCTTGGCAGAATTTATGAGTTCTGAGGGGGTAATATTTGCTCCTACATGATAACTCAGTGTCAAGTTAAACTTTGGTCATCCACTAGGTGAAATAAAAAAAACTATCCTTTAAGATCATGGGAATATAGGTCTGGAAGGAACCTTCACAAGGTCATATAGTCCAGCCCACTACTCAGGCAAGAACATTCCTGACTAAACTATTCCTGCAAGTGTCTGTCTAACCTGCTCTTGAAAACTTCCCAAGATAGAAATTCTACAATTCCTCATGGTAGAATATTTGACCACTCTCAAAAAGGTCCTCCTAATGCCCAACTTACATTTCCCCTCCCACAGTGGGAGGCCATTGCTCATAGTCTTGTTCCCTATGGACATGGAGAAAAGCCCACCTCCTCTTTTTGATTGCCCTTCAGGTATTTAAAGATGGACATCAAATCCTCCTCCATCCTCAGTCTCCTCATTTAAAAACAAAAATGCAGCCAGGCATAACAGGGACATGGATTGGGTCCAGCAAAGCAGAATATAAATCACGAGGCAGTTTAATGAAGTCAAGCCTCTGTCAGATCTTATTCACAAGTTGTCATGCTGTTAAGTGTAACTATTTGTTTGTTTACTTAGTTCCAAAGACAGAGGCATAAAAAGTCATTTCTGCAGTGGCAGCTGGGGCACTGATGGTGGCTGGGTTGGTGGTGGCAGCAGCTGCTACTGCCATTCTTGCAGTCCCTCTCAGTTACCACCAGGGGATGGTACCCCTCTCATCCTTCCCTAGTTAAGCTACTGTACAAAAAAGTATCTCTACCATATGCTATTCCTCTTTGGTCAATAGTGACCACAACCCCCTGTCCCCCCAACAACTTTAAAGCTACCACCTTTGGCTCTTCTGTGACTGCTCTCTGAAGAACCTTTACTAACTTGTGTTTTTTAGACAAGTTCAGTTGGCTTTGTCTGCTCTTTGCCAGTGTCTATCAAGTTAGGCTTAATTTCCTTTTCTGGGGCAGTGTTTTATACAATAAATTTCCAATTCTTACATTAGAACAGTTATTGGCATCCCTTGTAGCTTGTTCTCATAAATTCTCTGTCTTTTGTGGGGCTTAACAGATTGCCTGGCTGGATCATGTCCCTGGTCTTCTGCTCTGCCTCAGATGTTGTAATATTTTTGTTTGAATCAGTCTTCATGTGTGATTTTTGTGAAGACTTAGTCCAGATACAGACAATCTTTTTTTTTTTTTGGGTATAATTGATCGGAAACCAGTCTATACCCATAACAGAACAGACGTTTGGGACACAAAACTGGTCTATACCCATAACAGAATAGAAGTTTAGCATGTAGACTGGTTTAAAAATGGTGAAACCCAGTCTAATATTTGCCCCCACCACCAAAGGGTGAATATGTGTTCTGTTTCCTACCAATCTAAACTACCCTACTTACAGAAAACAATGTAACTTGGGTTGATTCTGCCATGGGCTTTTTGAATATCTGTACCTAGCCTTACTTGTTTGGGACTTCACAGAATCACTTCCAGAACAGACCCTCTTAAAGGTTTTCTTTTATTCGGGCTGCTGATACAGTCCTCCACCAGGGCAATGGGATCAGAAGAAAGCAGTCATGAAACATGTAATTAGGTGATCAGCAGGTTTTCTCTGATTTAAAAAAAATCCCATTTTCAGTTTTAAAAAAGTAACTCCAAATCCACATTTTTCCATTAATAAAATGAAATGCCACTAATATGTATATACACACACATATACACATACATATATATATATATGTGTATATATATATACTGATATGTGTGTGTGTGTGTGTGTGTGTGTGTATAGTGGTGTTTCATTTTAATCATGCAAAAATGTGGTTTTGAGGTTACTTTTTTTAATCCAAAAATTGTTTTGTTTTGTTTTGTTTTTAAATGCAGAGAAAACCAGAATCCCTGGTGATTGGTTGACTTGTGTGTTTACTAGCGCTGTGTGTGAAATTTTGATGAGTGTTCAATTTTGAAGCTGTTTTGACACGTTTCAAGCTTGAAACAGTGAAATCAAAATAAAATGAAAGGCTTTGAAGCAGCTTTAAAATGAAATGAGGGCACTCAAAACTTTTTGAAAGTTTTTAAATGTTTCGAGTTTTGAAGCCGGCTTGCTTGCAGGTAAACAGAAACTCTAGAAAGGGAGGGAGAAGTGGGGGGAAGGACTGCTCTGATATTGACATGTGTAGCTGGCCAGTGACTGTGATTCTTCCCTGAGGTCCTGTCCAATCCCAATGCTCTTGGGGAGGGATGGAAAAACAGGATAAAAAGCATTGTTTCAACTGAGCATTCTCTGTGCCTTTACACTTACAAGTGACATGAGTTTTGCTCTGAAATTTGAGGTGCAGTTTCCCAGAAATCCCTGCATCTATCTCCTTGAAACTTGGCAGGCTTCATGGCCTCATAAGGGGCTTCCATCCCTGCAGTTTTCATCCCATTGCACCTTAACACACACACAAAGTCACACGTCACAAGTTTTGCTTGTTAGCAGTTTAAGGTGCATTTTCCCAGAAACCCCAGCACCTCTCCCCTTGAAACTTGGAAAGCTTCATGGCCTCAGCAAGGACTAGTATACCTGCTGTTTTTACTCTGCTGTGCCTTCATACTTACAAGTGACAAGAGTTTTACTGTGAACAGTTTGAGGTGCAGTTTTTGAGAAACTCCTATCTCCTTAAAACTTGACAGGCTTTGTGGCAACATGAGGAGCTACTATCCATGCCACTTTCATTCAAATTAGGAAATAAATGACAAAGTTATAAGCATTTTTATGATTCCCCATTATAGCCTAGGGGCGAAACATTGAAACGTGTTGAAACAGCGTCGAAACAGTGAAACAGTTTAATTGTTTCATAGCTTGTAGGGTCGGAAGGGACCTTGGTGGATCATCAAGTCCGACCCCCTGCCATGGCAGGAAAGAGCACTGGGGTCAGACGACCCCAGCAAGGTGTTCATCTAGCCTCCTCTTAAAGACCCCCAGGATAAGAGCCAGCACCACTTCTCTTGGAAGTTGGTTCCAGATCCTAGCCACCCTGACTGTGAACTAGCACCTCCTGATGTCTAGTCTGAATCTACCCTCTGCCAGCTTGTGACCATTATTGCTAGTCACTCCTGGTAATGCTTGAGGGAACAGGGACCCCCCTCCCCACACAATACCTGCTGGTCCCCTCTGACTAGTTTGTAAAAGGTCACTTGATCCCCTCTCAGCCATCTCTTTTGGAGGCTGAACAGGTTCAGGTCCTGTAGCCTCTCCTCGTAGGGCCTGCCCTGCTGCCCTCTGATCATGAGGGTGGCCCTCTGAACCCACTCAATGCTGTCCACATCCCTTCTGAAGTGCGGCACCCAGAACTGGACACAGTACTCCAACTGCGGCCTGACCAGTGCCACATAGAGGGGGAGGATCACCTCCTTGGACCTGCTTGAGATGCATCTGTGGATGCATGACAAGGTATGGTTGGCCTTCCTGACCGCGTCCCCACACTGTCGGCCCATGTTCATTTTGGCATCAATAATGATTCCAAGATCCTTTTCTGCCTCTGCACTGATGAGAAGGGAGTTCCCCAGCCTGTAAGTATGCTCCTCCCCAGGTGCATCATCTTGCACTTGTTAGTGTTGAAACCCATCCTGTTCTCATCTGCCCACCCCTGTAACCTGTCTAGGTCCAATTGCAGCCTATTCCTCCCTTCTAGCATGCCCACATCCCCCCACATCTCAATGTCATTGGCAAATTTGAATAGGGTGCTTTTTACCCCCTCATCCAAGTCACTGATGAAGGTATTGAACAGTGCGGGTCCGAGGACCGAGCCCTGGAGGACCCCACTGCCTATATCCCTCCAGGTCAAAAATTACCCATCCACCACCACTCTCTGGGTGCGGCCCTCCAGCCAGTTAGTGACCCGTTTGACTGTGTAGGTGTCGACGCCACAGTCCCCTAGTTTTTTAATGAGAACGGGATTAGAGACAGTGTAGAAGGCCTTCCTGAAGTCCAGAAAGAATACGTCCACTGCTACCCCTGCATCTAAGGATTTTGTGACCTGGTCATAGAAGGCCACCAGGTTGGTCTGACAGGACCTGCCTCTAATGAGCCCATGTTGGTTGCCCCTAAGCATAACCACCCCTGCTGGCCCTTCGTGGACATGCGCCAGGATAATTCTCTCAATTCTTTCGACAAAACAAAATGGAACAGTGCTTCAAAATAGCAAAATGAAACACTGTCCCTTCTAAATGGTGAAATGGAAGTCGAAATGAAGCAGTCCTTTTTTGCACAGCCCTAGTGTTTACACTCTTCTTTCTCCATTAAGTTCTGAACATTCCTATAGGAATATGAAACTTTCTTTTTCAGCTGCCTAATGAGACTTCTCCAGAAAAATATACCTGTATCCAGAATATTACTAGTTTGGTGTCTTGTTGAACTATAGCTTAAATCCAAGTGCATTGTATTTGTTTTCTTTTGTTTTGTTTCACTTTTTATGTTCCATAAGTTAAACACTAGCACTAGGTCTCTGAATATTATGTACCTTGTCTTCTCAAGAAAAATAGACATGTTTTTTTAATGTAGTTACTCAACTCAATTCCCATACTACTTCCTATTAGTACTGCAGTTGCAAGCATACATTTTGTAGAACTATGTGATGTTGTTTGATAAGATAACAAGAAAAACCTATTTTCTGATACAGAGATTGTTTATCTCCTTTGGCAGTTTCCATGTTACTTTTAAAAGTTAACAAACTGTTTGGCTTCTCATAAGAACTTAGATGATAGGGGTCAGATAAAACATATTGAATACTATTAACCTGTGAAAGAGTTATCGATTTTTTAGATATAAATTCAAGATATTAATCCTTTGGATAACACATCTCAGAAATAATATTTTGTACATAATGTTCATAGTGCTTTTAATCCAGAGAATAAAAAACATTCATAAATTATCACATTATCTG
>NW_005842930.1:308432-335648 GCF_000455745.1 Alligator sinensis
TTATCATCTTTGTTTTACAGATGAGGATAGTTAAGGTACAAATAGGTTAAAAATGTACCTCAAGTTTTACAGAATGCTTGCAATATGCCCAGGCTTAAATGCAAGTTTTCCTGACAACCAGTCCTGAGTTAAAAAAAAAAAAATCCATCAAATTACTGTCTGGATTAGGGTTTAAATACTGGAATCTTTATTCATGTGACTTCCATGGATGTATTAGCACTGTAGGGTGTATTATTCACTTATACTGAGATAGATAGAAACGGTCCCCAGGATTTTGGAGCTTTCTGGACTGTGACTAACTTGTTAGAACTCTGCCTTAGACCCATTCCCAACTCTCATAGTAGAGGGCAGATAGACTGCTTGATGAGGCCGGGTGTAGAATCTGAACTAGAGCAGTCCTGAACTCTGAAACAAGGACAGGATGGCTGCTGTATGGCACAAATAAATGGATATTCCAGTCTGCACTGGACTAAGACACCAGTTGGTAATAAAATCTGTTTAATATTTTAACCACTTGTCATTTGCTATCCATTTTAAGAAAATGTTATGTAAAAAATATTTGTTTACTGGATTTGCTAGTTTGGGCATAATATTGAGTTCAATTCTACTTTACTATTAACACATCACCAGGGATTCTGGTTTTCTGTGTTAAAAAAAAAAAAAATCCCCAACTTTCAGGTTAAAAAAGTAACCCAACATCCACATTTTTCCATGATTTTCATGTGTGTGTTTGTAGTGGTGTTTCATTTTAATTCTGGAAAAAATGTGGATGTTGGGTTACTTTTTTAAATCCAAAAGTGGGTTGATTTTTTTTTAAATCACAGAAAACCAAGATCCCTGCACATCCCACACATGATCTGTTTGTTTGTTTGTTTTTCTGGGCCAACACTACTACTTACTACTCAACATTACTTTGCATTATTTTCTAATACTGTAAAGCTTTCAAGATGAGTGCATGTTTGGCAATATATTCTAGTTCCTTATACAGAATTTCACAGTTCAATTTTATTTTATTTGATAGCAATTAGGCACTTTCAGGGATTAATCCTCTATTGTCCAATAAAGCATATGTTTCCTTTTCAAGGGGAATTATAAATCTGTATTAGTGTGTATCAATTTGGTCAGATTTTTATCAGTTATAGAATGCATAAGCCATTGTCTTAGTAGCCCTTAGAAGCTTAGCAGGGAGATGGCTACCTGGATGCTTACTATGAAACAGAAGCCTTGATTTCAGTCTTCTTCCTACATGAATAATAGTGTAATGGTACTTGCCCAAAAGATAAAACACTTGTGTTCTTAATCCTCCCTACAGTTTAAATATATTCACTATTTATTATATAAGCCGAATGCCTGACCACCAAACCATGAGCTAATCAGAGCTAAGAGCATCTTTCATGCTGACTCATTGGACAGTCAAGAGGCAAAGAGTCACAGGCCAGGAGGATAGTAAGCAAAAGGGAATCTATTCATTTGGACCAGGTAAGGGAGTATGCCACGAGAGGAAAGAGACTGGAGTTTACGCAGTGACTACCTCAGTAGGCTACAGAGATGACCTTTATTTTTATACACCTTTCTTCTGGCAACAGGAGTCTCTTCCCTTCCCTTCACTTCACTTCCCTTTTGCCAGTGGGCCAACTTCAACAGGAGGAATAAAAGGTATCTCAGCCTTACCTTCAGTCAGCCTGGTGGTTAGTAAATGCCCCTGGGAACTAGTGGATATGGACTTTAACCTTTTGGTTGAATGAGCTAAGAATCAAAATCTCTCACTTCCAGATAAACTTTCATTACTATTTTGCTTTTGGCCACAAGCTGAGTGAATTCACCATCACCAAGATTCCTGCACAACACCAACTTTAAGCAAGCACTATTCTTGTTTTGTTTTCTTTTCCTCCTCCTAAGGAATTCAGGACTTATGTAAAGGTTATATGCTTCTAGGATAAAATATCATAACTTTATTTCTGTAGGACTGGTTGGTGAACATGGCCATTATGGATTGCATAACAGCAGATTCTGGTATTAGTTACAAAGCTATTTATTATACTTACTTCTTAAACATGGCTCCACCAACTAAATACTAAGACATCAATTGTAAAGGAAGGCAGGTAGATATGTTTTGTGCCCACTAAAGAACTGCATGAATTTACTAGAAACTGAATGAATGCATTTTCTGCAAGTAAACTTCATTTAATTGCCTGAATAAGTGCTTTCTATTTTTTTCTGAGTAGATTCCAATCCCTTGAGTGTTAACATGGAGGCACAAATCATGAAGACAATGGGTAGAATTCACAAAAGAGCTTAAGGGACTTAGGGACCTTAAATGGGATTTGGGCATTGAAATCAAAGAGAATGCCCCATAGAAAATCCATGTAACCCTGTTATGTGCCTGAGATAACTTGCTATCTATGTTTTGACTGTAAATGTACACAGGTACCTAAATTTCAGCAACTTATCAAGTTCACAGATGCCACCATCATGGGTGATCTGAACATTTAGTCTCTTAGGTTCCCATGGGAAGCCAGTATGAGGGGGAGAGGAGTCCAAGACAGCTAGCTGTACTTTAAAGAAGCCTTACTGAGTGTGCAGGAACAAGCCATCCTGATGCATAGGAAAATTAAAAAGTATGGCAGAACATTAGCTTGGCTTAGCAGGTAACTCTTCAGTAAACTAAATCATAAAAAGGAAGCTTAGAGGCAGGGCTCTGGGTTTTCTACAATAAAAAAAATCCTATATATAGAATCCTATATATCCTAAAAATCTTATATAAAAATCCTATATATACATATCCTATGTATACATAGATATATACATATCTATATATCAGTAGTGTTTCATTTTAATCACAGAAAAATGTGGATTTTGGGTTACTTTTTTTAATCCAAAAATTGAGGATTTTTTTTTTAATCAGAGAAAAACCAGGATCCCTGCTTATAAGAAGTGAAAACTTAGACAAATAACTAGGGAGGAGTATAAGAGCATTGCTCCAGCATGCAGGGATGAAGTCATGAAAGCCAAAGCTCAACTGGAGTTGCAGCTAGAAAGAGATATGAAGGGTAAAAAGAAGTGTTTCTACAAGTATATTGGTAGCAAGAGGAGGATTAGGGAATGCGTGGGTCCCTTAATGAATGGGGAGGCAACATTGTGACAAAGGATACAGAAAAGGCTGAAGTTCTCAAGGCCTTTTTTTACTTCAGTCTTCACAGGCAAGGTCAGTTCCCAGACTACTGCTGTAGGCAGCACAGTTTGTGGGGGGAGGTGAGCAGCTGTCAGTGGCAAAAGAACAGGTTAGGGACTATTTAGAAAAGCTGGACATGTACAAGACCATGGGTCCAGATAGGATGCACTTGTGGGTGCTGAGGGAGTTGGCTGATGAGATTGCAGAGCCACTGACCATCATCTGAATACTAATGGTGATCAGGAGATGTCCTGGCAAACATAGTGCCCAAGTTTAAGAAAGGGAAAAAAGAGGATCCAGGGAACTACAGTCCAGTTAGCTTCAACTCAGTCCCTGGAAAAAACATGGAGCAGATTGTCAAGGAATCCATTTCTGAGTGCCTGGAAGAGAAGAAGGTGATTAGGATCAGTCAGCATGGATTCACCAAGGGCAAGTCATGTCTGACCAACCTGATTGGTTTCTATGATGAGGTGACTGGCTTTGTGGACATGGGAAGAGTAGTGAATGTGGTATACTTGGATTTTAGCAAGGTTTTTGATATGGTCTCCCACAATATTTTCATAGGCAAGCTAAGGAAGGATGGGCTGGATGAATGTCCTGTAAGGTGGATAGAAAATTGGCTGGAGCATCAGGTTCAAAGGGTAATTAGTTGGCAGCTGGCATCTAGTGGAGTGACCCATGAGTCAGTCTTGGGCTGGTTTTGTTCAATGTCTTCATCAACAACCTGGAAGATGGCACAGAGTGCACCCTCAGCAAGTTTCCAGATGACACCAAGCTGGGGGAAGCAGTAGATATGCTGCAGGGTAGGGATAGGATTCAGAGTGACCTTGACAAATTGGAGGAGTGGGCCAAAATAAATCTCATGAGGTTCAACAAGGGCAAGTGCAAAGTCCTGCACTTAGGACAGAACAATGCCAAGCACCAGGACAGAGTGAGGGCTGATTGGCTAAGCAGCAGCTCTGCAGAAAAGGACTGGTGGTACAGTGGACAAGAAGCTGAATATGACCCAACAATGTGCAACAGTATTGCAAAGAAGTCAAATGGCATCCTGGGCTACATTAGTTGGAGCATTGCCAGCAGACAGAGGGAAGTGTTTTTTCCCCATCTTTTTGACACTAGTGAAGCCACATCTAGAGTATTGTGTTCACTATAGAAGCGATGTGTACAAATTAAAGAAAGTCAATCAGAGGGTAACAAAATCGGTTTGGGACCTGGGGCACATGACTTATGTGCAGGGATCCTGGTTTTCTCTGATAATAAAAAAATCTCCAATTTTACGGTTTTATTTGTACACCATACATGTTGGGTTCCTTAATCTAATAATACTATACACAGAAATAACTCATTTATTAATTTACTGGTTTGTTACTACTCCTAAAAAATGTTCTCTGTATCATGACCCTAAATTTCTGTTACCAAATGGTTCTCTTATTTATAAATATCTCAACTTATGGAATATGATTTACAAGGTATTAAAGGCACAGTTTTAAGGTTTTCTTACATTTTTTATTGAATAAAATGTGTTTTTAAATGTATATGTTTATAGACATCCATACAAGTAGATATGTGTGTGTGAAATTTAAACCAAAAAATTTAAATGTACAAATTAAAAAAGATGTGCAAGGCAGGGGTTTTTGTGAGTGATACCTTCTTATTGGACCAACTGAATTGTTGGAATAGACTTAAATGACCTTTCATTACTAAATACCCTTCATCAGGTCTCTGGGAAAAAAGCAGATGGAACAAAATCCTGCAAAATTCCAGAAGCAAATAAAAAGTTGTCTATGAGAGACATTGTCAGCTTACTGACAGAAGAGAGAAAGGAAGCAGAAAGGATAAGTGACAGCGCAAGACCAGCCAGAAGGGTCATTATCACCTGGAATGCAGAGATATTAGCAGGCATGAGAGAGATTATAAGAAGCAATGAAATCAATGTCTGTAGTTCCTAGTCCAATAAGATAATGATATTTTTCATCATATTTTCAGTGGTATTTTGGAGCTATTTTGGAAATGTCCTTTGAGTACAAGGACTGTGATATTAGAAAGGGAGTGTGTTTTTGTTTTTTTTTGGGGGGGGGGGGTTGTTTTGAGTTTGGTTCTCTTTTGGGTAAGAAGTGTTCTCCTACCTGTGTTCTAGTGTCTCTGTTCTGTATTTTTCCTATGATCATTCTGATGTATAGTTTTGTCTAGTGTCAACCACATAGTTTTTATTATGGCATTTCATGCATTCTATGAGGTAGATCACATTTCTTGATAGACTTGTAGGATCCATGGCATATAATGGTTTCATTGTCAGGGACATTGATTATTTGGCAGTAGAGATGAGTTGACAGGCTTTGCATTTTTTGTTAAAACACAGCTGTGTTGACCAGCTTGGTGTTTGCTTCTGATGTTGTGTTGGGCAAAGTTGGGAGGCTGTCTGCAAAGCTTTTTGAAAGTAAAGACAGTGTGTGGGGGTTACACTAGTTCTCTTAAGGTCTGTTCTTTTTCAAGTCTAGCTTGTAATTGTTTGATCTTTCGTATTGTTTCAAATATAGGGTGGTAGGTGACAACCAAAGATGTGCAGTCAGTGGGGATTTTTTTTTATGGTAGTTGGTTCATGATGGATATATGGGTGGTTCTTTAAAAGAGAAGGCTTATTTCTCCGGGAGGTGAGTCTTGTTGAGCATGTTAATTGTGTCTTGTAGAAAACTTACTCTTTGAGTGACAAGTGATTTCAAGATTATTTTTATGAATCCTGATAACTCTTTATGAGAGTACTGTAGTTGGATGTGATAAGTCTGCCAAGATTATATTGTTTGTGCATACTTGGGAGCAAATATTCCTAGGGTGGGATTATTACTAGCAGTTTCTCTTAAAGCTGGTCTAGAAAGCATTTGCTAGTATGTTCCAGTTCAAAAGTGAATACCAGTATGGGAGTCCTCCATAACATCAACTAATATAGAGACTTGGGGAATTGCCTATTAGCCCCATTGATATAGTCTTGATGGTTGAGCATGAGTTCAGGGGCAAGGGTAGTTCAGGTCCTAAGACACACAGTTCACAGCACAAATATTGCAAGTCTGAGGTCAAAGCAGAAGCACTCACAGCATGGCCTATCACATTGCAATGAATCTCTAAATTCTGCTAAAAACTGTCACATGGACATGAAAAAGAAGGATGACTATACTGCCTCATTTTGCACTGGTTAGATTGCTATTTTGTTCTTGGATTTAGGGACTGTATGACTCTTTTTCCATTTCTTTAAAGTAGAAATGTCTCCCCAGGCCTGAATTTCTACCTGGAAAAGAAAATACTGGTATGTGAAGAATTGGAAGAATCCTTCTGTAGATTTCTTTGAAAGAATATTTCCATAACTAGGCCAGAAGTGTCTCTGGTTACCTTCCTTCCATGAGAGAGAGAGAGAGAAAAAAAAAAAATGAGTGGACATGTTCCAGAAGTTGGAACCAAACACTGAACTGCTTCACTGATTGCTTTAGAAAGTAACTAATATTGAAATTATCAACAAAAGCCAGGGCCACCAAACCATCTTCCTGGAAGATAGAACCATATAAGGGTATTTGGTACCCCAAACCTTCTTTAAGTAACCCCAACCATACAGTTGGCCCAATAAAGTACTGTCTGCCCTCCCACTGCTCTCATATTTAGTTCTAAGATGATGGTTTTCCCCCCTGCCACATTAAAGGAGGGGTGGGACAATGCCTTAGAATCAAGTAAATACCATATAACCCACACAAATCCTTTTCTCTTACACGTTCCTAGACCATCATGTTGGAACATCACTTCTATACTGAAAAAAAAAAGAAAAGAAAAGAAAAACAAAACAAAACAAGGGGAAATATTTTTCACTCATGACAGAATACTATCCTGAATGGGGGCATTTGCATGTGTTTGTTTCATTAAATTAATTTTTAACCCTATCACTATACATTCCTGAAAGGAAAGAATTCTTATCTGCTTTACAATTTCTATATGTAAGCTGTATGTTATTGCATATCTAACTACTTAATGATGTTATTTATTTATTTCTACAAGTAAAATAAGTCAATAAATCTACTGCTGAAGACTTTGAAATCAGAATTAGTATTTTTATACCCTACACTATTATGCTGCTTCAAGATTATAATGATTATACAGTAATTTGGCAAACTTAAGTGACAAATACAGAGATCAAGATAAGATTTTTAAAAAGCATCTTCTAGAAATGAAAGTGAGAAAAATGTTTCATCTTGTTGTTTATCTATAGTAATTAAAATCTGCTTCTTGAAATTATTTTTGAAAGTGATACACTAGAAAAAGAAAACAAATTATCTAGAAATCTGGAAATCTCAGGAAAGCCTGCCAGAGCATGCAGTAAACATCTGTATGAATTAACCAAATTCCTATTTTAAATGATTCTACATCTTCCTTATACTCATTTCAGTTTTTAGCGGCTTGTAAGTTAACAAATATACTTCCAGCATGTACTAAAAAGAACAGATTGTACAACTGAAATGAGAAAAAAATAGGGTGAAAAAGATACTACATGGCAGTTCAAGTTCTAGTCTTCTGTAAAAGTTAAAAGAAAAGGAGGGGGAAAAATCCCCAAAGCATGAATTCATCAAGTGAAATAATCTGCTATCAAAATCTATTCTGTAATTCAGTCTCTGCTGCCAAAATGAATAAAAAATAATTGATTTACTGGAGACAAGTGAGGTGGGTAAATTAACTCAATGGTAATTATTCTGATTAAATCTGGATAGAATTGGTTAAAAAAGATTTTAGGAATATTATTTTGATTTCTTTGGACAGTTTATTTAATAACATTTCCTTGTCTCTAAACTCTTGTTTTTGTGAAGCTTGTGAGGTTATTTTGAGGTAATTTATTTTATAATATGCTATACTTTGCAGGGCTTTTAAAAATATTTTTTGAAACAAGGAAGATTAAAAAGGAGGAGAGAAACTTCCAGAAATAGAATTATACTTGTCATTCTGACTATGAGATCTTGAACTCAACTAATCATCAAAGAATCACTTCTTGTTAGCTTTAATTGTGGATAGAGTCAATCAGACTAGATTAAATGGATGAGAACTGTAAAGTAGCTAGTTTAACTAAAGTGTATGTAGTCAGGGGTAGAACTAATTGAAAAATGGTTCTTGGTTTTTTAAATGCCCTTTGCATGTCTGTTATTCAAGTACTTGTTAATTTCTGTCTGGACTCTAGGGTTCACATTCTGTTAATCAGTACAGGATGGTATTTATAAGAGCTATCAGTCCAAGATGGGTATGCTTTGCATTCACTACAATTAGATAATCACAAAGAAAAAATTATTTCAGTATGTCCATAAACTTGGAGTGAGGAGGAAGACAATGCCTAACTTCTGAGCATGTATAGCAGGAGAAAGATTTAACATTACCTGGCTACATAATTAGTATTCCTTTGGAGTCAGTGGAGAGATTTCAGAGGCACCTTAAATAGGTTCAGGTCTATTTGGAGAAAGGGGAGGATACATGTTACTGAAGATGATGAAAGCCTGGTACCACTTGGAAACAACATCAAGTCATTCTGATTCTTTATTCCGTCACAGTTCACACAACTAGTCATATGTCTGAGATAACCACATCAAGAGTTCCTCATGATAATCAAATCAGACTAGTGTGGTGCTAATGCATACCTAGTGGATAAGGTATCCAGGTTGTAGCCATACTGGTCTAGAGGAAAAGGCAATTAGGACTCGTAGTAGAGATGATATCTTTTATTAGACCAAAAAAAAAAAAAAAGAATTATTTTGCAAAAATCTCATTGACCCAATAAAATATATCATTTCTACTATGAGTCCTGATCATCTAGTGGATAAAGTATTTGTTCAAGATACGAGAGGCCTGTTTCCACTATATCCTACTACCTATTGTTTCTACTACATTTACCCTTTCAGCAGGGATTTAAATCTAGTTCTTCCACTTCCAAAAGGAATGTCCTAACCAGAATGCTATAAAATAGGTTCAATGAAGGCTCTCTCTTCCTTTTTTGTTGAATCTAGATCAATAATCAAACAAGACTTTATATGTGCTGGACTTAGAAGGAAAACCAAAAAAGAGAGAGGAAGTTTTCCCTTGATTCCTTATGGTTAGGGCACTACACTGGAGAGTGAAAATTCCTGAGTTCTTGTTTGCTGCCAGGTTTATTGTGCTTTGTCTGTTTTGTTTTAATTTTTAATACAATAACTAATATAAAATGCATGGACATTGTTCATCTTTTTCTTGGGGATTTGACACTTCCCATGGGAGTCCTGGAAAATGTCTTTTCTGCCAATACATTTTTCTACTGGTATCCAATGTTTACTAAAAAGTGTTTAAATAGTGCTAGAACATCTTGACTGAAGGTACATACTATGTTAAGACTTGGAATATGTTTTTGAGATGCTGGAGCCAGGCCATTTTTAATCATTCCATAGGGCTTAGGACTCTAATTCTGACATAAGTCACAGTTAAGCATTTACTGAGATATTTTGAATATGTCCCTTTGTGTCATCCCATTTTTCCTGTTTTAAATCATTCCAGTGAAAGGAGAATTAGTCTATGTGCTTTGTTTTTATCACATCTTTACCATAATTCAGGTTGATTATACCAAATATATTCAATCCTGATTTGCCATATTAATCTCCAGTAGTTCAGTTCTACTAGCAATGTGACTCTGTTTTGAAGCAAAAGACTTTTGTATTATTGAAGAAAACTCTTTTCAGTCTCCAAAGCAGAATGGGAGCTTGCATTTGTCTGAGCCATCATTAGAAAAAAAATTCAATAAACCAGCTTGGGTCATCATTTGAAGGGACATTACTCAATACTTCTTTTTGTGTCATGGATTAGATTAGTCCAAAGAGAAAAAAGAGGGGCAGGGAATGGCAAATGGAGAGAGAGAGTGCTACTAAAGTCCAGATCTACTAAAGCAGGGGTTCTCAACCTTTTTTGTACAAGGCCCCATTTATAAACATCAATGGCTAGTCCCTAATCAGTGCCTCTCACTCCTGACCCACTGCCCTCTGCTCCCAGGCCCCAACCTCCCAGTGTGTGGGGCATGAGGTGGGTATGTGTGGCTATGGGGGGCCCCAAGCAGCCCCTTGCAGGCTGGAACTCTGCTAGACTGAATGAAAAATCCAGTTTCCCAAGTTTTTCTATTTTAAAGGAGAATCCATTTTTTTAAGTTTGTTGATCCATTTTTGAAGTTTGTTCACCACCCTTTCATATATTCTTGCAACCCACTTTTGGGTCACGACCCAGCTGTACTAAAGGATTTAAGCATGACAACATTTGATATTTGAGAGTACTTAACTTTTACGTTTCTTCCTCACTGGAAAGAGGATCCTGAGCTGGACACATAAGTTCCTACAAACAGCAGTATAACAATGCAAAAAAGCACCCAAACAGTTGCTGCACACAGGGACAATGGCAACTAAAGCTGTCCTAGGGATGGGCAGCATGGGCAACTGCCCAGGGTGCCCTGGTCAGGGGGCTGCTGGCAGCATGATGCAGTCCTGCAGGCAGAGGTGGGGCAAGGCTGCATGGTGCAGCTCTGATATTACTATTCAGGCAGGTAAGAGAGCTAAGGGAGATGATTGTTAACACCTGTGACTTAAATACAATGGGTCATTAATAAGCCATTATCTCCTTTACCTGCCTGAATATTAATACATACCAGAACTATACCACTCAGGGGAGGAGGTTGGCTTCTCAGCAGCATTGGTGATGGCTGGAGCAGGGCCAGAACCAGGACACTCATTTAACTTTCACCAGTCATGCCGCTTGCAAGGGTGTGTAAGCATCTGCGAGTGTGCGTAGAGATGCTCATTTTAATTTTCACCAGCTGTGAAACTTGGAAGGAAACAAAATGTCATAAGAAGAGGATGGCAGGGGTGCAGAATAGGAAATGAAAAGCTCAGTTAATGATTACAATGAAAAAAAATGAAGATACAGTGAAAAAAAATGCTTGAAATGTATTAACAACAACCTGTGCAGTAGTAGCAAGATGGTCACAGTGGCCACATCAGATGAAAAACATATAAATGACCCACAATTCAACTTCCAAGAATCACCTCAAGAAAAGCAAACAGACCCAAATGAAATAGAAATTCTTTATCTGGACCTCAGTAATGATGATGCCATTGTGAGGTTTGACCTAGAAACCACTATACAAAGCCCAAGCAAAAGTCTCTGTTATGTAACTAATGCCCATCTGCAATGATAAGGAGGAGACAGTCTTAGATAAAGGAGGCTTGAAAACAAAAGCAGAATCAGAGGACTAGGGCTAAGAGCTAATTAAAATACTAAAAATTATGCCCCTAGGTGGGGAGAAAGTATGCTAATGAAACATACATGTATGTAAATGAGATACATAGCTAAAACACAGGTATAGAGACATGCTCAGTAAAGAACTCCTTGCGTCACTCCTTTATAACCAATTAGCAAACAAGAATGCTTATGAAGGTCCAATACTCCTGTATAAAAGATGCTTAGAATTACAAATCTGTGTGCTTGTTACGTGAAATTATTCTGCTTGCACCTTTTATTGCTAGCAATAAATCTTCTTTATACTTTCACCCCTGGTATCTTTATTGGCCTTTGCATACCGGGCACGATCCCAGACTTGAGCTGGGGCTCAACACCATTAGTAATAGAGTAATACAATTCCAATTGTAGATGATGCCATTCCTGATCCTACTTTATGGCCTAATTTAATTCACCAAATTTGAGATCTGTTAGTGACCAATGGTCCACAAAAATAAACATGGATTTTTCTCTAGATAAGCAGAATTGTCATTTTTCTATGTTTTTATACAGAAACATTGAAAATTGCAAAGATCTGAAGCAGCACTGGATGCTTCACTCAGAGTTGACTGACAAGATTTTTGGTTTCTGCTACTAGCTCCTTGACTTGAATCCAAAATTATTGCTTGTATTTGGAGGGTCAAATGGTTGGAAGCATGTCACAGATTTTTGTCCATCATGATAAGTCACCCAGTCATTTCCATTCTTGCCAAACATAGGTCAAAGCAGAACAAAGGATAAAACAGGATAATTGCATAATCTTGGTGTTGTTCTGGTGTTTAAACCAGCCCCATATATTCATCATAAAGGGTATTAATTCAGCTATGAATGTGAAGATGAAATATTTAACACTCCAGAAGTAAAGTTCAAACTTAATTTGTCGCCCAGCTTATAGATAAAGTGGATGTGTCTACATGAGATGTTTACTGTGCAGTAGACTAACTGCATAGTAAATGTCTTGACATCTACACATGCACGGCTATTAGGCTGGGAGTAAATTAATAAACTCTGCAGCAGGGTAGTATCATAGTATCATAGTCAGAAGGGACCTAATAGATCATCAGGTTCGACCTCCTGCTCCAGGCAGGAATGGGTGCCAGAGTGATATCACCCCAGAAAATATCTGTCCAGTCTCCTCTTGAAGACCCCCAAGGTAAAAGAGTACCACCTCACTTGGGAGACCATTCCAGAGCCTGGCAGCCCTAACTGTAAAGTAATGTCTCCTGATGTCCAGCCTGAACCTTCTTTCTAACAATTTGTGGCCATTTTTCCTAGTAACCCTGGGTAGTGCCCAGGGGAACAGAGCCTCCCCCAATCCCCGCTGGTGCCCCCTGGTGAGTTTGTAAACAGCCACCAGATCCCCTCTCAGCCTTCTCTTGTGGAGGCTAAATAGGTTTAGGCCCTTTAGCCTCTCTTTCTAGGTCCTACCCTGTTGCCCCTTGACCATGTGAGTGGCCCTCCTCTGGACCCTCTCAATGCTAGCCACATGCCTCTTGAAGTGTAGTGCCCAGAACTGGATGCAGTACTCCAACTGTGGCCTGACCAGTGCCTCACAGAGGGGAAGGATAACCTCCCTGGACCTGCTTGTGATGCATCTGTAGATGCACGACAAGGTGCACTTAGCCTTACTGACTGCTTCCTCGCTGCTCATGTTCATCTTGAGGTCAACAATGACTTCAAGATCCCTTTCTGCCACCATGTTTACAAGAAGGGTGTTCCCCAGTCTATAGGTGTGTTGCTGGTTCCTTCTCCCTAGATGTAGCACCTTGCACTTGTCTGCATTGAATTCCATCTTATTCTTATCTGCCCACCTCTGTAATTTGTCTATATCTAGCTGGATTCTGTCCCTCCCCTCCAGCATGCCCACCTCGCCCCATAACTTGGTGTCATCAGCGAATTTGGACAGTGTGCAGTCCACACCCACATCCAGACCACTGATAAAGATGTTGAACGGTACAAGCCCTAGGACCAAACCCTGGGGGACTCAACTTCCCACATCCCTCCAGGTCAAAAACAACCCATCTACCTCCACTCTCTGGGTGTGACCATCTAGCCAATTTGCCACCCATCTGTGTAGGCATCAGTGCCGTCATCACCTAGTTTTTTTTATGATAATGTGGTGGGAAACTGTGTCAAAGGCCTTCTTAAAGTCCAGGAAGATGACATCCACCCTGACCCCCTTGTCCAGAGAAATGCAAGTACTATCTTGCTGCAAAGTTTTTTACAGTGCATATGTCGACATTGCCCTGGCTGGCTGGAGCATGAGAGAACTTCAGTGTGGGGCTGCTTGCCAGTTACCCCTACACTGGAGCACCCTCATTCCAGAGCCAGCCTCTCTGCAGCATGTTGAGCTGGGTTGGTGCACCCTGGGATGGCAGCCTGACTCCCTGGGCCCTCTGCCAACCATGGCTGCTCTGACCCATCTTAGTGTGTTGTAGTCCCAGGTGCATGTGTAAACCTGGGTGCTAGGAGTAATAAAATCTAGCATAATACTATTATGCAAGATACTATTAGGATACCATTATGCTTATCATTGATAAGCACCAGATTTTATTGTATTGCATTAATATGCATGTGTAGACACACCCAGTGACAATGTTTGTGGAAGAATGGTTTGATCAAATGAATCAAAGTGAACATTTCAGGCTTTTATATAACATGATATGACTCCCTAACAAAAAAACCCCCAAACTTTGAAGAAGTACTGTAAGGACCTTCATTGTATGATTGACATGTGGAGAGAGCTCTGGCATCAGTGGCATTGACCTCTGTGAAGAACTTAGCTACCTCCAAAGTCTATTTCCATGGACTATAGTGTTCCTCAAGAAGTTCTACAATGTATTTATAACAATGAACTTCATGACAACTTCCCAAACACATGGATAGCAATTAGGATCCTGTTAACTATGCCCATATTGGTAGCAAATGGTGAATGGAGCTTCTTGAAGTTGAAGCTTATAAAAACATTTGTAATCAAATATGGGAGATGACAGGCTATCTTTGCTGGCCATCCTGTTATCGCGAATACTGTGATTCAAAATATAGACCTTTCATAAGCAATATTAGAGTTTGTGGCAGCAAAGATATGCAGAGCCATCTTCTGAGTCTTGGAATTTTGGTGAACAAAGATTTACATTTGTACTGTAAGGTACAGTACTTTACAGCAAGTTCACTGTGCTGTCCATGCACTGTTCTGTTTCCAAACTTTTTTTCCAAACTGCCCATAATAATGGCAGAAAAGCAAAAATCTGGTGGAAGTGATGTTTCTGCTTCTAAGAAATGTAGAACAATTACTATGGAAACAAAAATGGAAATAATTAAGAGATCTGAAAAAGGTAAGAACCCAACTGAAATGGGTAGACCTTTGGATATCCCCCAAATGACTATTGTGACGATCCTGAAAGACAAGGAAAGAATTCAGGAACATGTTAAGGGCTCAGTTCCTATGCACTCAACTGTGATACCTAAGCAGCATGTTGGACATATTGCTCAGCTTAAGAAACTGTTAATCATCGGAGGAAGAACAAAAGCAACATATGCTTCCTGGAAGAGCAAATGGAACAGCTGATGTCTGATGCCCAAGAAAAGGCCAATCTCCTAAACAATTACTTTGCATAAGTTTTCCACCCACCCAAGAGGGTTATGCTATCAGACAGGATGCAAAGCATCCAGGGCTCAGGAGATGGGCCCACAATTCATGTAGATCAAGTAAGGGAACACCTCAAGAGACTTGATATCCATAAATCTGCGGGCCCAGATGGATTGCAACCAAGGGTCTTAAAAGAGCGGGCGGACATCATAGCATACCCTATGGCCAAGATTTTTGAAAGCTCATGGTGCTTGGATGATATAGCAGAAGACTGGAAAAGAGCCAGCATGGCCCCAATCTTCTAGAAAGGGAGGAGGGAAGATCCAGAGAATTACAGACCTATCAGTCTGGTGACCATCCCTGGAAAGAGCTTGGAGAAAATTATCAAGGGATTCATCTGCAACAGGCTAACAGAAGGCAACCTACTGAATGCCAGCCAACATGGTTTTATTATTGAAAGGTCCTGCCTGACCAACCCCATCTCCTGCTATGACCAGGTGATACATTGCCTGGGCAAGGGAGAGGAAGTTGATGTCATTTATCTGGATTTCAAGAAAGCCATTGATTTGGTCTCCCATGATGTCCTCATGACCAAGCTGGGGAACTGTGGCCTTGACCATCTCACAGTCTGATGGCTGAGGAACTGGCTACAGGGTCAGACTCAAAGTGTACTAGTCAATGGGAGCAAATCAGCGTGGCTCAAGGTTATCAGTGCTCAGTGCTCAGGCTGATACTCTTCAATATCTTCAGTAATGAGATGGATTTGGGTGTCAGATGTAGACTGGCAATGTTTGCAGATGACACTAAACTATGGGGAAAGGCGGTCATGCTGGAGGACAGCTGGTGATACAGGTCAACCTGGACATGCTTGCAAAGTAGGAAGACCAAAACCTGATGGCATTCAACATAGAGAAATGCAGGGTACTTCACCTTGGGAGAAAAAAAAAACAGCATCATACTTATAGGCTCAGCAGTGCTACAATCACTAGCACCACCACTGAATGAGACTTGGGGGTCTTGATTGATCACAAGATGAACATAAGCCCCCAATGTGATGCCATGGCTGGCAGAGCAAACCAAACTCTGGCATGCATCCACCAATGCATCTCAAGCAAAACCAGGGATGTCATCCTCCCTCTTTAATCAGCCTTAGTAAGGCTGCAGCTGGAGTACTGCATGCAGTTTGCCCCCCTCCCCCGTTTCAGGAGGAAAGTGGATAAGCTTGAGAGAGTCCAGAGGAGAGCCACCCATATGATCAAAGGCCAAGAGAGCAACACTTATGAGGAGAGGATGAGGGACATGGAACTCTTCAGCCTGGTACAGAGAAGGCTCAGGGGGCGACTTGTTGGCTGCCTATAAGTATATAAGGGGTGTACATCAGGATCTGGAGGACTCCCAAAGGGATAACAAGTTCTAATGACCACCAACTTCTAGAAGGCAGATTCAGACTTGATATAAAACAAAACTTGTTTATAGTCCAAGTGTCCAAGGTCTGGAACAAACTCCCCCCCCAGAGTTGATGCAAGCACATTCTCCAGACTCATTCAAAAGGCATTTGGATGTTTAGCTTGCTGGGATCATTTGATCCCTGCAGACTTCCTGCCTCTGGAAGGGGGGCTGGACTCGATGATCTCATGAGGTCCCTTCCAGCGCCTAATGTCTATGAAATCTATGAAATTTGGCTGGAGGATCAAAATAAACACCATGCACCTGAGAGTTTAGGCATCATTCAGAAAAAGGCTATGAGTCTTTATGATGATCTAAAGCAACAACAGGGGGAGAGTTCTAATGCTAAGCCTTTTGCTGCAATTAGAGGTGGTTTATGCATTTTATAGCTAGGGCCAATTTGCATAACATCAAGGTCTCAGGCAAAGCTGCCGGTGCTGATGAAGAGGCAGCTCATGCTTTTCCTGAGACATTGGCTGAAATCATTGAAGAGGGTGGTTATTATGCTCAGCAAGTTTTTAATGTTGACTAAACTGGGCTCTTTGGGAAAAAAATGCTGTCGAGAATCTACATTGCCAAAGAGGAAAAATCCATGCCAGGGTACAAAGCTTCTCAAAATAGGCTTAGTCTTTCCTTGGTGCCAATGCTGTAGGTGAATCAAAACTTAAACCTTTACTTGTGCACCATTAGGAAAACCCCAGAGCTTTCAAGGGACAGTCCAAGGGATTTCTCCCAGTGATATGGAAATCTAATCCTAAGGCATTGGTCAATAAGAACAATTTTGAGGATTGGTTTAATCATCATTTTGTTCCACATGTCAGGGATTATTGCACCCAAAACAATCTTGCATTTAAAGCGGTGTTAATTCTCAACAATGCTCACAGTCATCCAACCATCCTTGATGACATGCATCCTGACATCAAAGTGGTGTTTCTGCCCATCTCATTGTTGTAACCCACGGACCAGGGGGTAATTGCATCCTTCAAGTCCTACTATCTTAGGCACACATTTTCCCAGGCCATCAGGGCAATTCAGAAGGAAGATGGACCAACTCTGAAGGAATTCTGGTAGGGCTTCAACATTTACCATGCAGCTAACAACAGTGGTGAGACATTGGATTGAAGTAAAACAATCAAATTTGAATGGTGTTTGAAGAAAATTGTGTCCTAAATTTGTGTCTGACTTCCAAGGCTTTACAGACATGGTTGAAGAGGTGACCAAAAATGTTGTTGAAATAGGCAAATAATTCAACTTAGACATTGCACAAGACGATGTTGTTGAGTTGTTGGCATCACATTTTGAAGAATTATCCAATGAGGACCTCATTGAATTGGAACACCAAAAAGTGGCAGAGGAATAAGATGCACCTGCTGTTGAAGAAACAACTCCTCCTTATAAATTTTTGACAACAAAAGTGTTGGCTGACCCATTTCAACATTTGGAAGCTGCCACCCCAACATTGAATGAAGTGCATCAGTGAAAAGGGGCATATCCAACATGTACAGCTGCTACAGAGAAATTTACAAGGAAAAGAAGAGAACATCTGTCCAAAATTCTTTGGATATTTTCTTTAAGAAAGCAGACAAGACTCCAGAGAAACCTGTAGCCAAGACTCCTGGGAAGACTGCAGGCAAGAACCCTTCAAAAAGTCTAACCAAGACCCCTTCAAAAAGTCTAGTGAAGTCATCTCAAAGAAGTCTTTCCAAATAAATATGACTGCTATTTTCAATATAAATACATAAATAATTACATATAGACAAGTAATATAGCTGCATTTATTTATTTTGTATAATTGATTGAGTACTGCATAAAAGTCTGGGTTATTTTGGGTGAAAATAGGGCATCGGGCCTTGCTTCAGGAAACAACCCCCATTTATAAAATTATTTCCTATGGGAAAATTGGTTCTCAGTTACAACATTCTGACTTAAGACATGGTTTCCAGGAACCAATTGTGTTGTTGTAAGTCCAAAGACTGCCTATTTTAATCATGGAAAATGTGAATTTGAGGTTAATTTTTTAGCTGAAAATTGTGTGTGTGTGGGGGGGGGGGGGGTTAAATCAAAGACAACCAGGATCTCTGCTGATCTCTGTTTTCATTAGTCCTAAACACTGAGATAGAAATATAAGAACTGTTTTAGATGGTACTCTTGGCATCACTTCATGTGGATTTTTAGATTTAGTGTATATAGTTTTACTATTTTCTATTTTATTTGATATCCTAAACACTGTCACACAGTTGCTCCATTTATCTGCTTACTGTCATGAGAACAGATTTCACAGAATTTTGATGTCTTTTAATCTAATATTTTGAACATCTCTTTACAAATTCCCTACTCCAAAGATTACTAATGGAATGCACAGCAGAGCACAATTACTTTATCATGAAGAAAATGTTACAAAATAGAGAAAAAGCTATTCTTGTGACAATAAGAAAGTTGAACATAAAAATATTAGAAAATTACTTTAATTTATTTTTAATGTAAAATAGAAACTTCATCAAAAAGTATTTCTGAAGCAATAATCTAAAAAGGACTCATGATTCAGGAAAACAGAACTCCATCATTTCTATTAACGGTGACATTTTTATTTGTATTTCATTTTCTGGTCTGATTTATTTTGAAACTTATCCAAAATAATCCTTATTTGGATCTTTTGTGGAACACTTTTGTTTCACTAATATACATTTAATGTTCCCATCACTTATGATCACTAACCATCAAGAAAAATTCCTCTATGGAACTCCAGGACATCACTGTTCAATTGATTATTATAAACGAAGACCTTTAAGATCTCATAGGGTAGGGACAGCTATTACACATAAACTGGTTTAGGTGGTCAGAAACTGGTTTAAACCTGTAACAGAACAGATGTTCAGTGCACATACACCAGTTTGAAAATGGCTGAAACTGGTTTAAGATAAACCTTGTTGAATGTAGTGTCAGACTTAACTGATTTGGGTCAAACCAGTTTATACAATGTCTATCCCAGACCCTTTGCTGGCTTAAGTTAAATCAGACACCCCCAGCATCCCGGCATGCTCTCTGGGCTGGGCAGGGCTCTCTGCTCCACAGCAGGGCTGGCACCCTCCCCTCTGTTCCCTGTGTGGAGTGCAGCACAGATCTGCAGGCACATAGCATCTGCCTGGCTTTTCCCTGTTAAACAGGGATTATCTCCCCCTCCCCTCTGCTTTACACAGACACCTCAGCATTAGCTAGCAGACCACATGCTGGATACTGTCTATGCTGTGGAAGAGGACAGAGGCAGATAGGCTTTTTGGAGCTAATCAACAGGTAGCTTAATGTCCTTCCTTGGAAAAGCTGTTTAAGAAGAGCTCCATTACTTAACGAAGAGAGGCTTTGTTTTCTTAATGAGATGATAAACACTGAGTTAGGGGTGATAAACATTCCCTGACTGGCAGCTCAGGAGGTGCAGGGGTGGGATAATCAGGGTGTCCTGTCCAGGCTAGCCACATCCCCCTCAGCTCTGCTCTGTGCAAGTAAAGGGAGAGCTGCTCTAGTGCCCCTGACTTCTAGACTTAGCCACTATAGGCATGTCCCTGCATTTCTGACATGTCTGTCTGGGTTACAAACTGATTTAGCTTAGCCAGGTTAGACTAACCTGCAAAGATTGAACCAATTCAGTCTCAGGGTTTTTGAAAGTCTGTCCCTAGCCATATTGGACAAAACAGAAAACATTAAGGACTCCTGTTATTTGAGAAGGTCACACAACATTCTGGCATAGTATTTACATTTTCTGACTAAAACAACTTACACAACATACTTTAACAACTATTTCTAGGAGTATATTATATCATATGATAATCGTGCCTATCATTAGGTTATAAGTGAAATAAATCTTTTGTGTACTTTAAATTTGCACTGTGTGCAGGAGAAGGACATTGAACATTTATAAGATGCTGTTATGGCCAACTGTAATCTCACTAGGGATGTTTCAAAAACTTCAGCTCCACACAAAGAGAAAAAACAAGGTTAAGTTGTTAGCACTTGCCATGTTGAATTATGCATGAGTGTTGATGGCTCATAGTGCGACCAAATGGTATAATGTTCCATTACAGATTTTCATTTTTTTCTTAAAACCTCTGTTTGTCTATGCCATTTAGGGTAATAGTGAAATCCAGGGTGTAAGATTGCAAGGATTTAGGCTCATTCTACACATTTATTTTTTGTTCAACAGGAGCTAAACATTTTTTCCCCTCAAAATAAAACCTTTTGTCCTTTCGGCTGATGAAAACAGCTGCAAACATATACCACCCTCTTATGTTTCTTTTTGTCTCTGTTACTAGATGAACAGAACTAATGCAGAAATAACAGATACAATTTTCAGTACCATGAGAGCTAATCAAACTTTCTTATCTGAATAATATAATCAATAAATATATCTTTTTATAAAATGTGAAACTATCTATAGTGCTTTACAAATCTAATCAATATTCAAAATATTTTCAAATTGCCTTTATAAACTCTTTGCAGCACAAACAATTTTTGAGGGTTACAGATACATATACATAAAAAAAAACTAGATTTCCAACAGTTTGATTTAATATTAAGGTTTTATTTTTAACATTAGAATTTTATATTTAAATCTGAAATGGGTCATTCAAATCACCTGCCACTGTTTTCATTTTTAGTTTTTTTGCCCTCTTGTTCTGCATCCAAAATGAATTCCACTTTATCAGTAAGTCTTGATCTAGCAACTCAGGAGTTTGGCTGAACAAAGCCATTTGCATGATTGGGGCCCAGATGAAAAAACTTCCTGATTAAATATATTCTGGCTAGTATATTGAAATATGTTTTCTGCTGTAACAAGAAGCTGCTTCTTGCCTGCACTCCCCATTTTGTGCATTTCTTTTTCCTTCTAAGTATTGGAAGAGACAATTGCATGGGTGTGGCAAAGCTCTGAGCAAGCCAGAAAGCTGAAGTGGCTTTCTGTAGGAGAAACCTACAAACTACATCTACATATCAATTAAGCTCAGTGTCACTAAAGAAAAAAAAAAGGAACTAAAATATCCACTTCAAAGACTGTAAATATATCCTGGTGCTAACGTAACTGACTCACTGTCCCCAGTAGCCTTTGATCCTCACTACCTCACATTGCACTGTTATATATTTCTCAGAGTGCATTTTTATATTTCATCTGTCTCATCGTTATCATGGCATTTTGTATTTTATATGTTATACTTTTAAATCCTTAACGAATGTACTCCCTGCAGAATAAAGTTACACCCTGGACCATTGTTAAAAACTGCATTGAAATCGTAATTGTAAAGTGATAAAATCTGCTATATTGGGCTGGTCCCTTGAGTGAATGAGAGCATGTATGATGATCAGTAAAATGAGAAAGCAAGAAGCTCTGGCTGTTAATTGACAATAGCCTATCCAGAGGAACTTACCATTACAAAAATCTACTCTGCAAGCCATTTTAGGCTAATCAAGCCGAGGTACTGATTCCTGGGACTTAGCACACACCCTATTGGCTATTCCTGCAACCCTTAACAATATCATTGTGTAGCAAAACCCACAGTTTTTCTTTTTTTTTTCTTTTAAAATGCATTCCCTCCCCTTCCCCAACCGTTTCTGACTTTGTCTCTCCCTCTCTATTCCCTATAGATAAGTATAAGTAAGCTAAGATGTAGGATAAGCTTTAACATTTTATTTTAGGTAGTAAGTTTTATTTCTCTCCCCTCTGCAGATAAGTGCCATGCTATTTTGATATAGATATCCACTGTTTTATAAGTGATAATTATTATGTTTGTATTGATTTTTTTTTACTGCTTTTATATTGTGTGATTACTGTTTTAGGCCTATATATGCAAGTTAACGTAAGTCATGTCAAATTTCCATCTTGCAATGTCAAACCTCCATCTTATCCCCATGCCCAGTTGTGTAACCTATGACTCATGCTACCCCTCCTATGTAACTTGGTTTCTGAATGAATGGGGATGAATGAGGGTGCTTGGGAGAGAATGGCAGTAGGTCTAAAAATAGCTCCCTCTGAATGACCAAACCATCAACACCAATACCTGGACCAATGACCCAGCCCTTAGAAACACCTTCAGCATTCAAGAAACAATAGATGAGGCAACACACCATTGTGCCGAGCTGCACATGCTCAGTAAGAACACCTGGAACCCTCTGAAACAGGACTGACTTTGCCTGCCTGGACAGGCCCTCCCCATAGAAGATCAGAGGTAGTCTGCCCAATAAAAGGGGTAATGAAGACTGACTCCTTGGGATGCCCTCTCCATCTGGACCAGCACCATGCCACACCACCTATCAACCCAGAGGCCCTACTTGCGACCCTCCTCTGCACAACATCTACTGGACATGGACCCCTTTCCAGTCTGGATAGGTAGCTATCACCCCTCACCCCCTCTTCAACCAAGGACATGGACTCTGCTTCTCTTCCCTACCTGGACTCCAACCCTTCCACTGAGTCTTTTTCTCCTGCTGTCATTGTGAGTGCGTGCGCGCGCCCGCGTGCGTGTGTGTGTAAACCAGTAACTTCATGGGGCTGTGTAGCATGTTGTCTGTTTAATAAACCTGTTACTTGGACCCCTGATTTGGGTTTTGCTTTACTATGGTTTAGCCCTGCTCCAATCTCTGCTCCTCACCCCTCTAACTTCTGTCTCATTTCTCCCCCTCCTGCTTCTGGCTCAGTGCCATGTCCAACACCTGTCCTGAGCTCCTCTCTGCCTCCAAACCCCCTGTTTCTTTGCCACTGTCTTATCCCCACTGCCTTTTCCCATAAGCAACCAGGTTTCTGCCTCAGTTGCTTTCCTGGCTGTCGCCTCCTTGACACCAGGCTTTTTTTTTTTTTTCTTTCCCTTCCACCAATGACCTTGAGTAACCTTAGGATCACTTGAGCTTAAGTAAGCCCAAGTCTCAGTTCCTCAGTTAGCTTCTATCTAGTCCACTGGTTCTAATCCTGGTTCTGGCAACTTCCACTCCCACTCCCTATGCTTTAACTCTCTCTCTCTCTCTCTCTCTCACCTTAACCTTCCCCCAGGTACACACTGTACACATACACACTGTACCATCCAAGTTAGGAACTTACCTATATATATATGTCATTGTGTGCATGGTATACAAATTAGTGATCTGTGTATGTGCACCGAGTGTGTGGGTATGGATAATTGATTTTGGTCTAACTTTTGGGGTGTATAGTGTATGTGCTTGAATTGGTGATAAGTATGCATGAGCCTAGGCTGGTTTGGATGTGTATGTGCCGGAGTTGGTAGTGTGTGTGTGTGTATGCACTTAATTGATTTGTGTGTTTGTATATGTGCAATTGTGTCACACTCTCCTATCTAACAGCACAATATTGAGATCCTGAGAGTTGGCCTGACCCCACAGGGCAATAATTGCTAATTAATCAAAATTAAAAAAAAAATACTCCCAAAACTGCAGTAACAGGAGACAAGACCCCTGGGACTAACAGTTTTCAGGCACTACTCAAGACCTACATGGGACAGTGACCTCTGGATTCGGCAGTCAAAATTATGCTGAGGTATCACACAAGTCTGCCAGAAAGGGATTAAAAGCAGTGAAGTGTGATCCTCAGTAGCACCCTATTATCCAGCACCTGACCTACCAAGACAGAAGGACAAGCAGGTGACCTGCTTCTGGAAAAGACATCACCTTGAAAAAAGCTGACCATCGACAGCCTCCAGGGCCTTGGATAGGTAGATATACTGACACCAGTGCTCTCACAATCACTACAGCAGCTACTATACACTATACTCCATGGGTTTAAATGACATGGGTTTGAATGAGTGAGTGTGTGTGTGTGTGTATGTGTGTGTGCATGTGCTGAGAAGACCAGTAGCCCACATAACTCAATGTTTCCATTTATTATTTTATTGGAAACTTCACATCCCATACAATAAATTAGAATTCATTATGATTCCGTGAGTTGGTCCTTTGTAGCCAACACTGTAAACATGGGAAAGATTAAGAAGGGTTTGAGATAGAATAAAAAGCAAAGTGATAGACCAGAGAATAGTAACAACATCAATTAATAGGCCATTTTAGGAAGAACGAAGAGACCCAGCATGAGAAAAGACCCAGAGAATGGAAGTGTGTTGTCTGCAAGGAACAAACATAATATAGACCTTGGTTGAAGAGGATCCTGATGGGAGTGGGAGAGAGTATACTGATTTTTTTAAAACCTTGATTTGTAGCAAATTGTATAGCCAGATATTCATTAACATAAATACTGGTTTTCTCTGATTTGAAAAAATCCTGAATTTTCAGTTAAAAAAATAAAAGGAACCCCTAATCCACATTTTTTCCATGATTAAAATGAAACACCACTATATGTATATCTATATATTAGTGATGTTCTTTTAAATAATGGAAAGATGGATTTGTGGTTACATTTTTTAACCAAATACTGGGGATTATTTTAAATCAGAGAAAACCAGGATCCATGCTCATGAACATAAAAGGTACATCAGCACAAGGTGCTATTGCTCAGTGGTTACTGCACGTTTATTTCCTACTTGCTTATACAAGTACTAAATAAATGCACAGTAACCAGAGTTACTGCACAGTAGCCTAATAGCACTGTGCAGTAGAGTCTTAGCATGCTATTTGCCACATGATGCTACTGTGCAGTATTATCAGGCTACTGTGCAGTCAGCATCTCATGTAGACACTTCCAGAGTGACTCTGTCATGCTATAGATCCCACTTTAAAAAGTAGGAACTCTGGTGATAGTCTTTGGGGTCCTTCCTGTCTTTAGAAATTTATGAAGATGAATAGATGTAGAATCATATAGAAGCAGGACAGGAAGGGTATCTCCATAGTTCATCTAGTCCAACACCCTGCCTGATATAGGACCACCATTTTTATCCAGAAAATCCTATACAAATCCACTGTCCAACCTCTCAACAAAACTATGCAGTCAACCCTGATACAACGCAAGAAATAACATCACAACCTGCTATCCATAAAGTAGGGGAACAACAGCCAATGTCCTGCTACTGTAAAGGTTTTTAATATATGTTCAAGAGAGGAAGAGTGCTATGCCCCTTTATACAGAGGAAGAAAAACATCACCACAGTTCAAACCACTATGACAGTGGAGTAAAATTCATCCCTAATCTGAAATATAGAGGGCAGCTTGACCCTGAACAGAGGAAAAAACTCTCTAACCAGGAACTTCTGTGTTTAAATCCCAACAGGAGCATTGTGGCTGCCTAGTCACAATCCCTAGTTTTGACTGCAGCCAACACCCAATGCTTCTGAGGAAGGTTTTTAAAACAAAACAAACAAAGAAACAAAAAAACCTGACACATAGCAAAGAGGGAGGGGAAGGAGGGGGAAGAATTGTCTCCCAGCCCCATTGGATAACCATCAAACCCAGAGTCATGGGAAATACCCATATTAGAATGAAGGCATAGCTATGCCTAGATAATCTCCAAATAGTGGCTTCCTGAACACCTCCTGTTATGGGGAATCCACATCTTCCCTAGGTAGTCTATTCCACTGCCTCACTGTTCTAACAGTGAAAGAGTTTGTTTGTTTATTTGTTTGTTTGTTTCCCCCCTGGTGTTCAGTCTAAGCCTATTTAGCTGCAACATCATTCAGACCCATCAAAAACTCTGTCTCTTTTGTTATTTCCTCCCTCAGCTTTCCTCCTTCCTTATCCAGATAATCCCCAGTAGATGTCTGTCAGCTTACATTTTTTGTGGAGACTGAGGCAAAATAGGTGTTGTGTAGTTCTGCCTTGCTTGTATCTTCAGTTAGGATTTCCCCCTGGATTGTTAACAGAAAACTCATAGGTTTATGAAGAGAAGTATTAGGTGCAAGACACAGGAGATGACAGTGCCTCTCTACTCAACACTCTTTAAGACTCATGTGGAGTACTGTTTGCAGTTCTGGGCTCTACATTTCTAAAATGACATGAAGAAGTTAAGGTCCAGAGGCAGGCAATAAAAATGATCAAGAGCTTGTAAGCAAAGTCATATAGAGAAAGGCTGATAGAGCCAGGCATGTTCAGCTTGTGAAAAGGCACTTAAAGCAGGGAGATGATAGCAGTCTTCAAATATTTGAAAGGCTGCCATAAAGAAAAAGGAAAGCATGTTTTCTGTCTTACTGCAGAGAGGAGGACACAGACCAATGACTTGAAGTTGCCGCAAAATAAATTTAGATTGGATGTCCAGAAAAAAACTTATTCACTGTTAGAATAGCGAGGCAGTTTAATAGAATGCCTACAAAAATTATGGACTCCCCATCACTGGAAGTGTCCAAGAAGAGGTCAGACAGCCAGTGGTCGGGGATGAACTAGGTGTGTTGTGCCCCGGCTCAAGTCTGGGATCGTGCCCGGTATGCAAAGGCCAATAAAGATACCAGGGGTGAAAGTACAAAGAAGGTTTATTGCTAGCAATAAAAGGTGCAAGCGGAATAATTCACATAACAAGCACACCCACTACTACTTCAAGCATCTTTTATACAGGAGTTTTCAAGCCTTCGCAGGCGTGCTTGTTTGATGACTGGTTATAAGTGAGTGATGCAAGAAGTTCTTTACTGAGCATGTCTCTATACCTGTGTTTTAGCCATGTATCTCATTTACATACATGTGTGTTTCATTAGCATACTTTTTCCCCACCTAGGGGTGTGATTTTTAGTATTTTAATGAGCCCTTTAACCCAGTACTCTGTTTCTTCTTTTGTTTTCAAGCCCCC
>NW_005842930.1:335898-336483 GCF_000455745.1 Alligator sinensis
GGTGAGGTTGAAACAACACATTCCTTTTAAAGTTTCACACCCAAGATTGTGTCGTAATAAGAGATAATCAATAGTGGCTCTATTCTCCAAGACAGCGTCCCTTAATTGTTTTTGTTCAGCATTCAGGGCTGAAAGAGCTCGGGATGTAGCGTTTAGTCCTTTTGCTAGAACACAGGCAACTACATTAAGATTTCTGCTATTACTTACAGCGAGGCCCGGAACCCCCACCATAGATACAGCAAATGCTACGTATTCAGCCTTAGATAATAGTCCAGGGGAGTCATTCTGATCACAATCGGTAGTGAGAGTAGTGTATGCCCAATTATACCTCCCACCAAGAGGGGTTTGTTCAGTGTGCATTAGGTTAGATTTCTTTGGAAGAGCTGCAGTTACCCAGGCAATGGTGCATGGTCCTCCAGTAGCGTTCGCTGGAAGGTATGAATATATTATTCTCCTGCAGGCTAGAAACCGTCCTCGAGGAAGGACGGTATGTGCGTATGCATAGGATATTTGACTGGTCTCATTACAGAGGACATTTTTATCTTGGTTCAATTTAAGGCAATTACCAGTACAATTAACCATTAG
>NW_005842930.1:341514-341962 GCF_000455745.1 Alligator sinensis
TGACCTATGAAGATCATATTTACCATGCGAGAGTTTGATGCATCCTCCGGGTCCTCGTGGGTGTATTGTCTGAAAGTAGTGTAGATTCTTTCCAAGAAGGCACTCGGGATCTCATTGGTCTCCTGTCGAACCTCATACACCTTAGTGAGATTCTGAGGTTTTTTCACAGCATCTCTCAATCCTCAGAGGATATATTCTCGATAGGCGTGGATGGAGGTCATATCTTGGTCTGGGTTCCAATCTGGCTCCTGGGTGGGGACATGATTGTCCTTATTTCCATGTAGATGTCCTGCGGTAATTTCCTTTTCCACGTACTCACGGGCTTTGTTTATTACCATCCTCCTTTCCTCTGGTGTCAACAGAACATCTAAAAGAGACTGAACATCTGCCCAAGTTGGGTTATGGGTTTTGAAAATCGTTTCAAACAGGTTTCGTACCTTTTCAGGAT
>NW_005842930.1:342616-350938 GCF_000455745.1 Alligator sinensis
AGAGGGGGGTACATTCCCTAACCTTACTGTTAATGGTACCCACCTCAGGGCTGCCTTCCCGGTTCTGACCGTCCGATTTACCTGGGATCCAGGGATCTGTTCTTAGTCCTTGTCCTCACAGGGGAAAAATCATTCATCTTGGACTCGGGCCAGACAGAATACTTAGAGAGATAATCCCAGGCAGGTGTACTGACGGTACGCCTTATGCCCTTTCTACCCTCTCACCCAGGTGCCTGTTACTGGTACTTTCACTCTATGGTGTTGCACCGTTAGGCTACTGCCGCCTCAGCAATCCAGCTCCCCCTGAAGCAAAAGTCTCACCGGGAAAAGAGATCCCGGGGCGCGCCTGACATTCATTCTGGAGGAGCAGTCAGCTGGTCGTCAGTTAGTCCGGGCAAAGCCTTATCTAAGGCAGTCCCATCTGGGTCGCCAAAAACTGCTGTGCCCCAGCTCAAGTCTGGGATCGTGCCCGGTATGCAAAGGCCAATAAAGATACCAGGGGTGAAAGTACAAAGAAGGTTTATTGCTAGCAATAAAAGGTGCAAGCGGAATAATTCACGTAACAAGCACACCCACTACTACTTCAAGCATCTTTTATACAGGAGTTTTCAAGCCTTCGCAGGCGTGCTTGTTTGATGATTGGTTATAAGTGAGTGATGCAAGAAGTTCTTTACTGAGCATGTCTCTATACCTGTGTTTTAGCCATGTATCTCATTTACATACATGTGTGTTTCATTAGCATACTTTTTCCCCACCTAGGGGTGTGATATTTAGTATTTTAATGAGCCCTTTAACCCAGTACTCTGTTTCTTCTTTTGTTTTCAAGCCCCCTTTATCTAAGACTGTCTCCTCCTTATCATTGCAGATGGGCATTCTTCACATAGCATTCTCTTCTTCTTCGTCCTCGAGTAGAGGTTTCTAGGTCACTCCTTACAGATGTAGCTATGCCTAATTTCTATCATGGGTATTTCTGATACTTCTGGTTTTTTTCTGGTTGCTCCTTCCTACCTTCCCTTTCCTTTGCTATGTGTAGGGACCTACCAAATTGACAGTGGAATGAACAGCAGCTCCTTTAATCTTGCATGTTTCCCTGTGAACAACTTGCCCTATGTGCCCCTTGCCCCACCCCTTACTGCTGATTAGCGAAGGACCCCACCACTCCCTCCTGATCAGTAGGGAAGCTAAAACAATTGTCTTAAACATGGCACAATTTTTGCCTTCCCACCAGTCAGCAGCAAACAGCAGGACTTTCTAGGGCTCCTCAGCCAATCAGTTGCAGGAGGCAAAATTGGTGTTGTATTTAAAACCACAGTTTTTGCCTCTTTGCTGATCAGGAATCAGCTGAAAGTGGGATGCTCCACCAATCACCCGGGGGGGGGGGGGGGGGATTTTTGACGCGGGGGGGGGGGGGGCAGGATTTATGAAGTTGCATTTAATGTTAATTGGGTCTGGATTTGGTTCTTAGTTATAATTCTGTCACTGAAAATTCACAGTAAATATGTCACGTGGGTGGCCAGTTTTGAGGTACTGAAGTGAGATTCTTCAATTCACTGAAGAGTGGGATTGGTTTGAGAGAGTAAAGTGAAGACAGTGGCATAATGGTAAGTATTCAGTTAACGAGAGAAGCAGAGTATAATACGAATAAAATGTAGTGTGTGACAAGTTTAATTATAGAATTTGTAACTGTGAACTATAATCTCTTTCTATAAACAAAACAAGATTGATAATATTGCTCTGTGTACCGCCAAAAGCTATTATTTCTCCCTGGTCCCTGTGTCGTCTTACTTGCAATAACTATGGGAAGCCATGAAAAATATCTTTATTTTAAAGCCAACAATAAAGAATAGCCTGAAAACCCTTGAATAGCATGAGCTACCTGTACTACATCTGAATCATATATTATTATATATAAGAAATATATTAAACCAACATCTAGAAGTTGAACCAAGAAAGAAAAACAAATTCAGATCCAAAATTGAAAAACTATCCTTAAATAATCCTTTTGAAATACAATGAACTAGAATAAAGTAGAGTATGCCTATAGTAATCACAAAGTGGACACAAACAGTCTGATCACTGAATTTCTCCTAGATTTAAAAACAATGAGTCCTGCACTTTATGTAACCAACAAGAGTTATATAGCTGATCCTCAGTCGGTATCCTAGCTCCAATAAATTTGTCAAATTATAAAACCAAAAAATCTGCTATATTTCTTTAGTCACATGGAGTGAAATCCTTACCAACTATTTGTGGTACCTATTACCATGAATACTAACTTTCTCAAGTACATTGCAGTGGAATGGCAAATAATGCTAAATTTATAACCATTCCCAACATAATACACAGATGAAAAATAAAGGAGAGAGAGAAAAAAAGAGTTTGGGTTGCTTTTATTTTTGGCCTGGCCAGCGGGGATGACATTTTTTGGCAGGCATTCTCAATTTAAGCTCCATGCCTTTCCCAAGTGCCACCCTGATACCCTTACCTTGCCTGAAGCTGCACTGCTTTCTGTTTCTTGCCCTATCTGCTCTATTGCACACACAGAGGTTTCTCATGCCATTTGTGATGCAGGTTGTCAACCTCTGAGCTATAGAATGCACTAATGAGTGTATCTGGGACAGAAAATGTCAGTTTGTTGACTGACAGCCTCCAGGTTTTTTGAGTTCATGTCCAGGAAACTTTCAGAGGATTCAGGATTACATGAGTTCAGCATTCAGACACCTTTTCTTTTTTTTTCTTTCTAATTCATCTTTAACAAACCTGCCTGCATGCAGGTCACAGATGAGTGGAATTGATAAGCAGATCTGAATCTAATGAATTCCTCTATTGTCTTACCTTAAAATCATCAGTTTTTCACAATGCACTGATTCTTATTCATCTTTTCTGATTCAACAGTTAACTCTACTATAGTGAAGGTTGAGAATCCCTTCTGTTAAAAGGCTGCCTCTTCTAAGTGTCTTAAAGTCCAAGTGGACATTCAGAAAACACTGAAATTTAGTACATTTATGGGAGCCCTTCTCCATGCTCCCCCACATGAACTATAAGTCTTCTCTGATCCTCTGTCTCCTCTTGTGTTGTAGAATGCATGGTGCTGCCACATTCCCTGGCCTAGCTAATCCAAAGGTAATGATGTAATATTAAAAGTTCAGGGCCAGACACAGAGTGGGGAGGTGGTGCATGGCTGGCTGCAGAGCAGCAGCAGCACAGGGCAGTGGGTGGTGGTGGTGGCTACCCTGTGCAGAATGGGAATGCGGGGAGGGGCATGGGGCTGGACACGGAGCAGAGAGGCTGGCACACAGGCAGACAAGGAGCAGTGACAACATGGGGTGCTGGTTGATGGTGGCCGCCGCATACAAGCTTCCCCCGTCCATCCTGAGAGGTGACATTGGCTCAGAATGGGGCATGGTGGTGCTCTGTCCCCACCTGCCAGCCCCCTGCCCTGTCATTTTTGACAGGCAATTTGCTAGTGTGTGTGTGTGTGTGTGTGTGTGTGTGTGTGTGTGACGTTTCATTTTCATCATGGAAATGTTGGATTTTGGATTTTTTTTTTTTTATATCCAAAAAAATGGGGATTATTTTGTTATCAGAGAAAACCAGGATCCCTGATTGTCATTGTAAATAATCTTGCAATTATTGTAAATGTTGTTATTGTCTGTTATCATTAATACAGTCCTGTGGTTCCCAGTTTAATCAAATAATATGGCCATTTGGTTTTATGGTGAAGTAGCACTGGGCTCCAAATGAGAGAGTCACCCAGCACCTTAAAGATCCTTTCCCTGGGCTGAGAGGAGTAATGCCCTCATCTGATTAATTAAGAGCCCAGCACTTAACAGTATCTAAAAATCTGAAGAATTCCTACCCCTCTACAATGGCCTGAACTTATTTCACCATGGGCTTCATCTCTCCCCTAATGGCAAGCGTGTCTTCTCTTCCAGGTTGGCTGATCTCGTACGGCAAGCTTTAAACTAGACTCGCCGGGGGAGGGGGCTGCAGGAAGACGAGGAGACGCCATCAGGGCAAGGGGTGCAAAGGTAAGTAATGGGGGTCCTGATGGTCTGCCTAATCGGGGGGGGGGGGGGGAACACAGTCTTGCAAGGCCTTAAATGCCTGTACACCAATGCTCGTCGCATGGGGAACAAACAGGAGGAACTTGCCCTCAGAATAGCTAGTTCAAATCCAGATGTCGTAGGGTTAACAGAGACGTGGTGGGACTCGTCCCATGACAGGGCAGTTAACATTAGGGGCTATAGGCTGTACAGGCGGGATAGAGAAGGCAGAAAAGGGGGGGGGTGGCACTTTATGTCAAGGAGCACTACACATCCTCTGCCAGCAGTATGGGGTCAGGGGAAGGGCGAGCTGAAGTGCTCTGGGTCAAGATCCAGGGGGGGCAAGGCGAGAGGGATTTGACGGTGGGGGTCTATTACAGACCCCCCAATCAAGAGGAGGAGCTGGACAGGGAATTTTCAGGCCAGCTTGCGGAGACACTAAAAGCAAGGGATGTAGTTGTCATGGGTGATTTTAATTACCCGGACATCTGCTGGGAGGAGCAGTCAGCCGGGACGGACCGCTCCAGGAGGTTCTTGGCCGAGTTGCAGGACCTCCACTTGATTCAGGAGGTGCACAGTCCCACCAGAGGAGATGCCCTGCTGGACCTGGTCCTGGCCGCAGGCGACGACCTGGTAAGAGGCCTCCAGGTTCTTGACCACCTGGGCAATAGTGATCATCGCATGCTGGAATTCACCATCCAGCGTAGAGTGTCAAGGGCCCGCAGCAAGGTGGTGGCCCTAGACTTCAGGAGGGCCAACTTCAGTGAGATGAGGAGATTAGTGGGAGAGGAACTGGGGTCCTTGAGGGCAGAGGAACTCAGCGTCCAAGAGGAGTGGTCGTTCCTTAAGGAAACGATACTCGGGGCCCAAGGGGTGTCCATCCCGACAAGAAGCAAGGCGGGCAGGAGTGTCCAAAAGCCCCCCTGGCTCACCAAGGGTGTCCGGGAATGCCTGCTTGCCAAAAGGGTGGCGTACGCCCGGTGGAAGGGGGGTGTAATCTCCAAAGAGGAGTATACCTCCTCTGCTCGGGCCTGCAGGCGGGCTGTTAGGAAGGCCAAGGCGGAGATAGAGCTCGGATTAGCGTCCAGGATTAAGGATAACAAAAAGTCCTTTTTCAAATATATTGGGAGGATGAAGAAGGCGCCGGGTAATGTGGGGCCCCTGCAGGATATGCGGGGCAATCTGGTGGTTGCGTCAGAGGATAAAGCGGACCTCTTTAACCAATTCTTCACCTCCGTTTTCTTGTGCAGGGACCGGGACTTCCCTGCTGTGATAGAAGCCGGACGCGAGGGGATCGCCTTCAGACCTCAGGTTGGGGAGGACCGGGTTAGAGAGCTTCTGGAGGGGCTGGACGCGTTCAAGTCAGCGGGTCCGGATGCTCTCCACCCCAGGGTGCTGAGGGAGCTGGCTGGGGTTATTGCAGGGCCCCTGGCACGGCTCTACGAGCGATCGTGGTGCTTGGGCCAGGTGCCAGACGATTGGAAGGTAGCTAATGTGGTCCCCATCTTCAAAAAAGGGAAAAGGGAGGACCCGGGCAATTATAGGCCCGTCAGTCTTACCTCAATCCTGGGGAAGCTCTTTGAGAAGATCATCAAGGAGCACATTTGTGATGGGCCGGCATCCGAGATGATGCTCAGGGGCAATCAGCATGGATTTATTAGGGGGAGATCATGTCAGACCAACCTGATTGCCTTTTATGATCAGGTCACAAAGGCCATGGATGCAGGTGTCGCGGTGGATGTAGTCTTTCTGGACTTCAGCAAGGCCTTTGACACCGTCTCTCACCCCATCCTAATTAGTAAACTAGGCGACTGTGGCATAGATGCCTACACGGTCAGATGGATTGCAGATTGGCTGAAGGGTCGCACTCAGAGGGTGGTGGTGGATGGATCATATTCGACTTGGGGGGAGGTGGGTAGTGGAGTCCCTCAGGGCTCGGTCCTGGGCCCTGCGCTGTTCAATGTCTTCATCAGCGATCTTGATGTTGGGGTGGAGAGCAACCTGTTTAAATTCGCTGATGACACCAAAATTTGGGGGGAGGTGAGCACGCTAGCAGGGAGAGAGAGATTGCAGAAGGATCTGGATAGGTTACAGGGGTGGGCAGACAGGAACAGGATGCGTTTCAATACGGACAAGTGCAGGGTGCTGCACTTGGGTAGTAGGAACCAGCAGCACACTTATACGATGGGGAACTCCCTACTTGAGAGCACGGAGGCGGAAAGGGATCTTGGTGTCATTATTGACTCCAAGATGAACATGGGCCGACAATGCGAGGTCATGGTTGGCAGGGCTAACCGGACCTTGTCGTGCATCCACAGGTGCATCTCGAGTAGAGCCAGGGAGGTGATCCTCCCCCTCTATGCGACGCTGGTCAGGCCGCAGCTGGAGTATTGTGTCCAGTTCTGTGCGCCCCATTTCAGGAGGGATGTGGACAACATGGAGAGGGTCCAGAGGAGGGCCACCCGCATGATCCGGGGACAACAGGGCAGCCCCTACAGTGAGAGACTGCGGGACCTGAACCTATTCAGCCTCCACAAGAGAAGGCTGAGGGGGGACCTGGTGACCGTCTATAAACTCACTAGGGGGAACCAGAAGGGTTTGGGGGAGACGCTGTTTCCCCTAGCCCCCGCTGGCATAACAAGGAGTAATGGGCACAAGTTGATGGAGAGGAGGTACAGATTGGACATCCGAAAAAACTACTTCACAGTTAGGGCGGCTAGGAGCTGGAACCAACTTCCAAGGGAGGTGGTGCTGGCCCCTACCCTGGGGATCTTTAAGAAGAGGCTGGATACTTACCTGGCTGGACTCATTTGAGTCCCGTTTTTGTTTTTAGGGTTTGTGTTTTTTTGTTTGTTTTTTTTGGGATGTTCTCCCGCCCTGGCGGGGGGGCGGGCTAGAAGATCTATTAGGTCCCTTCCAACCCTAAAACTATGAAACTATGAAACTATGAAACCATGTGAGTTATAACCTGGGGTACCTTGTTCTTTTTAGAGGCATATGAGACCCACCTTATAACTCTGTGAGCAGACCTACACATGCAATTATTGTGACTTTATAAACTCTGGAGCAATTTGATCCAGAGTAAACTAATCCTGGCCTCACCAGCTGCACAGGCATTTAAGCATGGTAATTTACTCCACCATCAGATAGTAAATGTGTCTGGTGGGACTATGCAACAACACTGTAAATTAGTCTACACCAGCCCAATTGCCATGCACATGTAGACGGTGGTGCTCTACTATGCAGTAAATTAGTTTATTTCCCAGTGACAGGCAAGTTTCTTTGATTAGATGTGATATCTTTTATTAGACCAACTGAGTAGTTGGAAAAAAAAGTTATAGGTAAGGTTTCAGGCACAGTCACCCTTCTTCAGGCATAGGGAGTCTGTATTGCCCAGTGAATCACATGTGTAGATGTGCCCAGTGTGTGTCTAAGCCTGTTTTCCTATTCTCCCATATAAGCTGAGATCTGGAGAGCTCCTGCCCCCCCGGATGTTGCCTGAAGCCAGACCCCTGGCCCTAGCATGAGTTGAGAGCAAGGGGGATAACCTGAAAACAATATGCATGTAAACCTCAGAAAACAAGGAAATGCAAAATGAATATACACTCCACCTCCCTTGAATGTAATACTATAACTAAATAGAGGTATGTGGCTGGAAGGAGGGACAACTTAGTGGGCCAAAAAAGCTACCTAGGCAAGGTTAACTGAATTGAGGCAAGGATACCAGTTTGTAAATGCCAAAGAGGGAGTGCAGGGCCTGTATTGGTTGATAGCTATATATTACCAAGGCATTATAGAACTATCTTTCTAGGTATTCATTGTAATGCATGTTCAAAGTGTGTGGGCCGGGAGCGACCCGAGCACTTTTCCGTGCTGCACGCAGGCTGTGGCCAGCAGCCCAGGCACGCCGGGTCAGAGAGGGGAGGCCGTCGAGCTGGAATTAGGCACAGACGCGTATCGGTAGTTTTAAAGATTGTTTACTTACACCGAGATGGCAGTGGTGTAGGCTGGAAAACTTGCTTGAGTTGTGGTTACAGACAGACAACACAGACGGTCTCGTGGAGGTTGCTAGGCTCCACGGTACAGAGCTCCGGATGCTCTGGGTGAACGAACCACCAAAATGAGAATCGTAGGTACGTCTTATAAAAGTCGCGCTCGAAGACGGGAAGAGGTGGGCGGTGGATCAGGCCCCCAGGCTCCTCTGGATCTCACACAGGGTTTCTATTACCCTGCCGTGTACCCAGAGTCCCCACGAGATGGATGTGGAGTCCTCTTC
>NW_005842930.1:352553-360184 GCF_000455745.1 Alligator sinensis
ATGCCCCCCTCCGCTCAGCTCTTTCTTCTGTCGGCAGGAGGGTGTGGTTGGCAAGGACGATGTTGCGTCGCTAGGTGGAGTCGCCGACGATGATGCTGCGTCGATGGGCGGGGTTATCATCTGGACACTTGCGGGTTCCCCCGAAGCTCCGCCCTTCTCTTCTGGCCTCTCCACGCGGCTCTCCTTCAGCTCGGCGCCATCTTGGGCTGGCGTTCCAAGATCTTTTTTCTCAGCCGCTTCTTCGACCGCCTGAATGGCCACATGCAGCTGGGCCTTTAAACTTAAACCTTCATTCATTAAATCTGTTACCGTTTGAAAAGCTGCACTCATTTTTCCCCCCTTGTTGTCCCGTAGGGCCACTCCTTCCTTCATGGTGCGCTCCTCCGTCTCCGGGTCTTCACGGAGCTCGGACGGACGCCCGCGATCCCTCAATCTAGGCACCATCATGCCAGGCGAAAACCAATTGATCAGCGCCGGTTCTTTAATCTCCTGGGTGCATCTCGGGCAACGGGCACACTTCCGAGATAGATCCGGGCTCACCGTGCCTGCCGGGTCGACTTTGGCGAGGGACACGGTATCAAGGGGCTTGAACAAGACCCGCTCATCGCCCATGATACACCCGAACGCCGCGGAGTGAAGATACACCTCTCCCCCTCCAAGGGCTTCTTTCTCGGAAGCTCCCTCTTCTTTCCTCAGCGAAAAGAAGGTTCTGCACTGATCTGGAACACAACTGTTGTTCAGACTGTGCGGGCCGGGAGCGACCCGAGCCCTTTTCTGTGCTGCACGCGGGCTGTGGCCAGCAGCCCGGGCATGCGGGGTCGGAGAGTGAGTCGCGACAAGCTGGAATTAGGCATAGATGCTTAACGGTAGTTTTAAAGATTGTTTACTTACACCAAAGATGGTCGTGGTGTAGGCTGGAAAAATTGCTTGAGTTGTGGTCACAGACAGACAACACAGACGGTCTCGTGGAGGTTGCTAGGCTCCACGGTACAGAGCTCCAGATGCTCTGGGCGAACGAGCCACCAAAATGGAAATCGTAGATACGTCTTATAAAAGTCGCGCTCGAAGACGGGAAGAGGTGGGCGGTGGATCAGGCCGCCAGGCTCCTCTGGATCTCACACAGGGTTTCTATTACCCTGCCATGTACCCAGAGTCCCCACGAGATGGATGTGGAGTCCTCTTCGGCTTGGGAGGAAACCGCTCAAACCTTTTATACGGCTAACAGGCCAATCGTTAGCCGCCACGTGTGAATAATTTAGAACTAGCCAATCACGGGGAACGAATTTGCATACCGGTGGTGGGAACTCTTTTGCATCGTGCATTCCTCTTGCAACATGAGCAATGCAATCTGCAAAAGAAGCTGCAGAAAAGGTGGGAAACTCGTCCCTGCACCGGGGTTTTCCTCTCCAACAGGAAACTCCCGTGCAATGAAGCTGCAACTTGGCGGGGATAATTCTGGTGCCGAAGCACACACAAAATCATGCCTTTGGGTCATGACACAAAGTAGATGAGAGTGTCAGTTAGCAACAAGCAACTTTTAATGTCAGAATGACTTCTAAAATGCTAACAACTAAATGGGCAGGGAAACTGATGGTAAGTTAGAAATGTTACTAGATAAAGGAAGGCCCATATGCTTCCAGAAATGATAAACTCTTTTAGGATTTCATGACCTGGGCCATATCTGTGATTTCTTTTATGGGCAGGGATCCTGATTTTCTCTGATTAAAAAAAAAATCCACATTTTTTGTGATTAAAATGAAAGTCTAATATAGTAAAAGGCTTACTCAGTGTGTCTGTCTGTCCATAATGCTTTTGGGAAACTTGCATTCACTGCTGAGAGGGCCGGTGGTGATTGGCCGCAGGGGCTCTGCCTCCTCAGGGAGGGAGGTAGGAGCCCTGCTGCTCCACAGGTGGAGGTGGAGATGGAGGCAGGTAGGGGGAAGGAGCCGCCACCACGATCTCAGGTGGAGGGAAGCCATGCTGCTCTGTGGGTGGAGGTTGAGGTGGGTGGGAAGGTGGGGAGGGAAAAGCCACCACCACTGCCACCTCAGGCAGAGGGAAGCCCCACTGCTCTATGGGAAGAGGCAGATGTGGAGGTGGGTGGGCAGCGGGGAGGGAGTTACCACCGCTGCCTCAAGTAGAGGGAAGCCCCGCTGCTCTACGGGAGAAGGTGGAGGCAGAGGTGGGTGGGCTGGGGGGAGGGAGCTACTGTTGCTGCTGCAGATGCCATCATTTCCTCAGGTGGAGGGAAACCCCGCTGCTCCATAGAAAGAGGCAGAGGCGGGCAAGCAGGAGGGAGGGAGCCACTGCCACTGTCTCCTCAGGTGGCGGGAAGCCCTGCTGCTCCGTGGAAGAAAGCAGTCAGAGGTGGGCAGGGGGGAGGGAGCCACCATGCTGGGGGCTGGAGGAGGAGGCAGCAGTGGTGGTGGGACTGTTTACATGGCCAGCCCCAAAGGGGGGCGGGGGGCATGTAAGCACTCCTTTAAACACTCTGTAATTCATGATGGGCAATTGGCTAGTGTTTACATACACACATGCACATACACACATGCACACTATATACGTATACATACATACATATATATACACATACACACGCACACACACACATATATATTTTATATATATATATTTCTGGTGTTTCATTTAATTCATGGAAATATGTGGATTTGGAGGTTCCTTTTTTTTAACTGAAAATCGGGGATCTTTTTAAATCAGAGAAAACCAGGATCCCTGTTTATCAGGCATATTAGAAGCTGTACACTAAGAACATTTCAAAGCAAGATTATTCATGACTTCCATTCCACTATAAATATATTTCATTCTCATATATATATATATATATATATATAATTACATACCTATTTTTTACAACATCCTCCCCTTTATATTAGAATGACAACTAATAATATACAGACTTTCACTTACCTGCCATTAAACCCATTGATCACATTCATCATGAATCTAAGTTCTGACAGTCCACATTACAAGAAAAATCCTGTGCCCTGCCACTGACACAGTCTACATCAAGCAGTGCTAAAATGACAAATATTTCATCTCTCAAGATATGTGCACCTCCATGTTTCACTGTTACATGACAGGTGGGGAGTCAAGCACATGGGTTTATTTTTTTCTCACACAGAGAGGCATGGCCACCTAGAATACATCCCATCACATCCAATCTATGCAGAGCTGTTAGAGTCTGCCTTCTATTCTCGTTACAGCCACAGAGCCCAGTGAATGCAGCTGGAGTGCTCATAGATAATTACTATTTGCCACTGACTGCTTCAAGAGGCAGAGTTAAGGCTGTTTGAAAATGCACTATAATAGTATAATCCCTGTTTTTAGAAGGCTGAATTTGAAATACCTTATACCTTGATGTCCTTGTTTGCTAAAATTGATATTATAAATGTGTAATATGCTACTTTGCTACTAGTTCATTAACTGTGTTAATGAAAGATGTTGTCTTTCAGTGTTACCTATGTTCAGAAAAGAAAAATCCATGACAGCAGTGCTGTTCCAGACTAGCTACAATTTATGGTTCATCATTTGAAGAATCCTTCTTAACCACACAGATATAAGGGCATTGCAGATAACTTTGGGGGTGTTAAGAGTTAGGATTTATTATATGTACTTTAGTCTATCTGCCAGCAATCTGTCTAAGAGCCAGGGAAAAGAGAAACTTTCATAAATAAGGTGACAAGAATTACATAGATTTAAGCTTAGAGAGTCTGAAAGGTATCTAACAGCCACATAATTCCCTCAAATCATTTTACAAGAATATATGGAAGATCATAGAGGAAATAAAAACTTTAAGTAGTTAAGAGTGTACATGATAGTTCCATCCAAACTCTGTAAATATATTCAAGAACTATTGAAATGAATAATTTCCTATCTTCCCTACATTTGGCGCAGATTTTCATATGCTATAGCCATATTAAAAAAGCTGCATCTTCTTTCACTTGGAACAGATAAAAATAACCTTTTTGATTAACAGACTTTACTATGTTAGAACCTTAGTTCCTATGCTGATAAAGCAAAAGTAAGAATTTACATGTAAGACTTCCATAGAAGCTGTCAGAATCAGAGCCATCCTGTATAAACCTGTCTGATGTCTCCTGTACAACTGTTATGTAATTTTTGTCTTGTGCTTTATTAAGGTAATATGAGCCAGGAGCAAAAACCTTTCAAGTATCCAACATAGTCAAGTCCATTAATTGAAAAGGTTTTTTCCATCTGTTCCAAGAAAATTAAGATGCAACTATTTTAAATATAGCTATGGTGCATGAAAATCTTCACAGGAATCCACCGCATGGGGAGATTTTGGTCATATTTGAAAATTCAGGTTGCAAATCTGATGCATGTTAATTACTCCAGGTACAGAGTTCTGATTTATGCAAAATTTAAAATAAATTAAAGATAAGGTTTGCTGAATGAGAGATGGGAATTATAAATAATGGTAACTGAGGTGTGTAAGGTTCTATCATCCTAAGGATAGGCAGAAGTAGTTACATGCATAACTTTCATTACTGCATATGCTAATTGTGCATATAAATCCCCATATATTTAGTTGAAATATATCCTTAATCTCATAGTCACTATTGATAATAACTGAGAAGCTTAAATAAATGTTTGAAGACTACGTATTGAAATGCAAGGATAGGAAACTGTTTATGTAAATAAAATAAAATAAAATAAACCAACTTCTAGATGTGTGTGTGTAAGTGTAGAAAGATGCCTTTTTAAGATTTCACACCAGGTAGTTTGCTTCATCTTTATGTTGGATAAAGGTGAGACCTTCATTAACATTTTCCAAAGTGCTGATTTTAGGACCCATTTTTAGCCAGCCCATTTGTAGGCAACAGGATTTCATTTTTAGAAGGTGTGCACTCAATACATATTAAGAGAAACAGCCCCTGGTGTTTCAAATTGGGATTTTTTTTTTTAAATGAGTTACCCCACCTGCCTAGACATTTTGGAAATCTTGCCCCAAATTATTTCTCCTTCTCCTTCTTCTTCCTGCACAACAGCAGTAGCAGAAACAGCTGCAGCAAAAATGCATAGATGAATATGCATTTTTATGCATGTGAATTAGACTGGACATTAGGAAGAACTTAGACTGGACATTAGGAAGAACTTCTTCACAGTTAGAGTGGCCAAGGTCTGGAACGGGGTCCCAAGGGAAGTGGTGCTCTCCCCTACCCTGGGGGTCTTCAAGAGGAGGTTGGATATGCATCTAGCTGGGGTCATCTAGACCCAGCCCTCTTTCCTGCCTATGCAGGGGGTTGGACTTGATGATCTATTGAGGTCCCTTCTGACCCTAACATCTATGAATCTATGAATAGTTTATACTTAGTCTATTTTTCTATATTATTTTGATCAAATGGGTATGTTTTTGTTTGTTTGTTTGTTCACATTCAATTCAATTTCCATTATTCTTTGGAACTAGGATATGATCACATATATGGGGTAAGATGCAAGAGTAATTCAGGTAATATGAATGAATTTATGCTATCAATATGCTAATTAATTTAGTTAGGACAATACTTAAATGTTGATTTTACATAAACAGATATAAGTTATTTATCACACTTCATATACTGCACATAGTAAAGTTAATTTCCTGTTTGTTTTTTTGGCATGATGTTTTTGAATGAGACTGAAATCAAAAAGAAAGACTTGATTAGTAAGGCAAGTTTGCTGAATCTGGTGCATTACAAGATATAGCCTAAAATTTAGCATTTGTACCAACAGTGATAGTCCTGGAAATCCAGGCATCAACTAAGTTTGCTCTTCTTTATAAAACAAAAATAAATATAGTAAAATAATGTGCAATATTTAAAAATACTATTTGGGGAATTGTCAGGCAAAATTCCCATGGTGAAAATGGAGAAAGATCCTTAATTCAATTCCTTTCTGTTTATCCTATTCTGTGGAACAAGCAGCTAGCCTAGATTTGACCTCATCTGCTTCACCTGAACAACAATTCATTGCATTTGTATTGACTTATATCATGATTTAGTGATTACATTAGGAAACTGCTCCATCATTACACAAGCCTGTTGGGCTCTGTACATTCAAAGCTTTACAATCTGTAACAACAGATCTCAAATTTCAATGACAACTTTTCCTGAACTCACCAGTAGAGTGATTTCATGTTTTAATGGAAAAGAGATCTTGTCAAGCAAACTTAATTTCACTGTTAGTGAAGATTATGATAAATATAACTGCATAGATGTTACAGACTACCATAAGGTATTTGCTGTTTATGTCCTTCATAAAATTATAGTGAAAAAAGGCAATGCATAATATAAAAGGAGTATATTTCAGGTGTTTGATAAGTGCCTAATGGACAGATTTTAAAACTTTTTGTTAATGCGGAATGGTTATTGTGTAAGGATGTTTCTAGTAGTTCCATGAACCAGTTGTGTTGAATATTTTTATCAATGAATGACCTAAAATAAAATGTAGGATAACTGCTAGTAAAGCTGGTGAATGGCAAACACTGAATGAACCAGGAAGCCATGGGCTAGGAACAGAAATTACACACTAACCAGTAAAAGTGATAAAAAACAGCTCAGATCTGTAACACAACAGAAGTTCAGTGCATATATATTGATTTCAAAATGGCTGAAATGGGTTTAAGTTAAACCTGAATGGATGTAGTATCAAAACTTAACTGCTTTAGGTTAAATTGGTTTATTAAAGTTCTGTCTCAGATCCCCTCTAGATTCAAGTTAACTCACAGTCCCCAAACATCCCCAGATGGTTTGCACCTCCCCTGCAACCCCCTGCCCCTCCCACACAGAGTGGGTGGGCTAGCCTTGGCACAAGCTGTCTTCTCCAGACAAGCAGGGAGGTGTGCTTTAGTGCCCTCTGGTTGCTAGCCTGGGCCACTGCAGGCATGTGGCTGCATTTCCAGAATCAAAATGAGTGTATGTTCACTTGCTTGTCAGTTCAATCTAGACTGCTTAGACTAACCTGCAAAGATTGAATTGATTCAGCCTTGGGTTTTTTGACTTTCTGTACTTAGACATGAAGAACAATCTTGGAGCCCAAGAAGGGTGGCTGTGCCTTAAGGAAACGATCCTTCAGGCACAAAGCAAGACAATCCCCGAGCGAGGCAAAAGGGGGAAAGGGGCCAGGAGGCTTCCCTGGCTGACCAGAGAAATCCAGGGCAGCCTAAGGGACAAAAGGGGAGCACATAAAAAGTGGAAACAGGGAGAGATCACCAAAGATGAATATACCTCCTCTGCTCGTGCTTGTAGGGAGGCAGTTAGACGGGCCAAAGCTGCCATGGAGCTGAGGATGGCAACCCAAGTAAAAGACAACAAGAAATTGTTTTTTAGATATATAGGGAGTAAAAGGAAGGCCCAGGGAGGAATAGGACCCCTGCTAAATGGGCAGAAACAATTGGTGACAGACAGAGGGGACAAGGCTGAACTCCTCAACGAGTTCTTTGCCTCAGTGTTCCTAAGCAAGGGGCACGACAAGTCTCTCACTGGGGTTGTAGAGAGGCAGCAGCAAGGCGCCAGACTACCATGCGTAGACCCTGAGATGGTCACTTGGAAGAACTGGATGCCTTTAAGTCGGCAGGCCCGGATGAGCCCCATCCGAGGGTGCTGAAGGCA